>NC_052332.1:11983408-12283408 GCF_016432855.1 Salvelinus namaycush
AGTGGCTAAAGACACAAATGAGAGAACACCTCACTCTGACCATTTTTTCTCGCCCTAGCAGAGCAGATTAGGCTGTTTTCATGTTAGCTAGAGCGTTTTTTTTGTCTACATTTACTAACCCCGGTCATATTCAGCAGGTGTTGCGCGTTCGTAAATTCATCAGTTGTTCTGCACTCTGGCACACTCAGATGAGAGTGCTCTGAAATCGGAGTAGATAGCTAGAGTGAATTTGCAAATGCAAGAGATATGCTAACTGGATAACAGTCGTTCAAGTTCTTACTAGTTAACCAACTGTCACCTGCATCTCTAGCTGTGTTTATCCACCGAAAAACGACATGAGGGGAAAAAGTCAGTCACTCTCCCACTCCTTCAAAGACATGACGTCCTCCTAGCAGCTAGCTCTCTAGTTAACATAAGGATCCGTGTTTTTAGCTTGCTACATAAATAGATACAAGAGCCTATTACCCACGTTATGACTGACTTGTGATCATTGCCTTTGATAGTTTGATTGTAATGACATTCCCAGCCTCAGTTAAGTTCGTCAGTTTTTGTTCCGAATATTCAGTCATTGAAACTGAAACAGTGCATCAAACAATATACCAGTCCAGCTGTGATTTACAACCTGATAGTAATATTTTTGGACTACCAAGAAATGTATTGGTGAATTATATTAATCATGCATTGAACTGCATCCATCTATTCTGCCAACAATGCCTTAGTGTACGTCATGGAACGTTGAAGCAAATATAACCTATTTTTAAAACCTCTTATGAAGATGGTTTTGTAGCAGAAACTGGGAATTTGATATTTTTGACTGATATTATGATTGCCTGTTTCATATCTGCAAAGTAGTTAAAACGCTGTCAGTTCCACTTCAAACGTTAGGTCACCGGTTACTTTGTGGGCTGAACATTCATTTATTTTTTGCAATGGGAAGTAATAGTTGTACATTTCAATTGGGAAATGCTTAATAGTTGTGTTTTTGTATTCTTATGATTGGGACCTACTGGCTTATTATGTCAGAGTTTATGGACTGCTTATCCTAAAGCATCATTCTGTGTGTGACTGCTGTCTTTCCATCGGCCCTATCCAGTGGTGTAGTGGTCCTTTAGCATCATGCTGTGTGTGACTGCTGTCTTTCCATCAGCCCTGTGCAGTGGTGTAGTGGTGCTTTAACATCATGCTGTGTATGACTGCTGTCTTTCCATCAGCCCTATACAGTGGTGTAGTGGTGCTTTAACATCATGCTGTGTGTGACTGCTGTCTTTCCATCAGCCCTATGCAGTGGTGCAGTGGTGCTTTAACATCATACTGTGTGTGACTGCTGTCTTTCCATCGGCCCAATGCAGTGGTGTAGTGGTGCTTTAACATCATGCTGTGTGTGACTGCTGTCTTTCCATCAGCCCTATGCAGTGGTGTAGTGGTGCTTTAACATCATACTGTGTGTGACTGCTGTCTTTCCATCAGCCCTATCCAGTGGTGTAGTGGTGCTTTAACATCATGCTGTGTGTGACTGCTGTCTTTCCATCAGCCCTATGCAGTGGTGTAGTGATGCTTTAACATCATGCTGTGTGTGACTGCTGTCTTTCCATCGGCCCTATGCAGTGGTGTAGTGGTGCTTTCCCATCATGCTGTGTGTGACTGCTGTCTTTCCATCGGCCCTATGCAGTGGTGTTTTAACATCATGCTGTGTGTGACTGCTGTCTTTCCATCGGCCCTATGCAGTTGTGCTTTACCATCATGCTGTGTGTGACTGCTGTCTTTCCATCAGCCCTATGCAGTGGTGTAGTGATGCTTTAACATCATGCTGTGTGTGACTGCTGTCTTTCCATCGGCCCTATACAGTGGTGTAGTGATGCTTTAACATCATGCTGTGTGTGACTGCTGTCTTTCCATCAGCCCTATACAGTGGTGTAGGGGTGCCTGGAGAAGTGGGTATACTCCCAAACGGTGCACCAGTTTAGGAAAGGCACCCCTGTGTGAAAAATCCTATATTTTCCTATAGATTATTCAGATTTTCACTCTCAAAATCACAGTTTTTGTTATAGATTTTTGTTTGTTTGTTGATGTTCTAAGTCCACAACAATGCCTAAATCACATCACTCTGATTGGGTGAGCCTGTCATGGCCTGGCTCCCCAGGGTGTGGGCCTATGACCACCCAAGCCCATCCATGTCTACCAGTGGCGGTCAGTGTCGTTTATGATGAGGGAGGACAATTCTTATTTCTATTACAGCATATTGGATGACTTTCATTCATATTCCATTCACCCAGTTCATTGTAACATCGATAGGTTTAGGCTACTATGTGATACTTTAATTTTCCCTATACCCATCATGAGGGTTGCTACAACCTAGCCTATGAATGAAAGATTACAACGTACTGTAGGTGCACACACTGGGGACAATCACTGGGGCCACATCCCTGGGGCCAAGCTTCCTGACATCCAGGACCTACAGTACCAGTCAACATTTTGCACACAGCTACTCATTCCAGAGTTTTTCTATATTTTTACCATTTTCTACATTGTGGAATAATAGTGAAGACATCATAACTATGAAATAAGACATATGGAAAATATGTAGTAACTGTCACGCCCTGACCATAGAGAGCCCTCGGGGTTCTCTATGGTGTTTTAGGTCAGGGCATGACTAGGGGGTGTTCTAGTCTTTAATTTCTATGTTGGTGTGAGTATGGTTCCCAATTGGAGGCAGCTGATGATCGTTGGCTCTAATTGGGGATCATACTTAGTGTGGTCCGTTTCCCATCTGCGTTGTGGGATATTGTTTTTGTTTAGTGCTATGTGCGCAACGAACTGCATGTTCGTTTATTTATTTGTTGTTTGAAGTTTCACCTCAATAAATATGTGGATCTCTGCTCATGCTGCGCTTTGGTCCACTCATTATAACGGACGTGACAGTAACCAAAAAAGTGTTATATTTATATTTGAGATTCTTCAAAGTAGCCACCCTTTACCTTGATGACAGCTTTGCACACTCTTGGCATTCTCTCAACCAGCTTCATGAGGTAGTCACCTGGAATGCATTTCAATTAACAGGTGTGCCTTGTTAAAAGTTAATTTGTGGAATTTCTTTCCTCCTTTCCTTGAACCAATCAGTTGTGTTGTAGGGTGGGTATACAGTAGATAGCCCTGTTTGGTAAAAGACCAAGTCCATATTATGGCAAGAACAGCTCAAATAAGCAAAGAGAAACAACAGTCCATCATTACTTTAAGACATGAAGGTCAGTCAATGCAGAACTTTTAAAGAACGTTGAAAGTTTCTTCAAGTGCAGTTGCAAAAACCATCAAGGGCTATGATAAAACTGGCTCTCATGAGGACCGCCACTGCAAAGGAAGACCCAGAGTTACCTTTGCTGCAGAGGTTATGTTCATTAGAGTTACCAGCCTCAGATTGCAGCCCAAATAAATGCTTCACATAGTTCAAGTAACAGACATATCTCAACATCAACTGTTCAGAGGAGACTGCGTGAATCAGGCCTTCATGGTCAAATTGCCTCAAAGAAAACACTACTAAAGAACACTAATGAGAATAAGAGACTTGCTTGGGCCAAGAAACACGAGCAATGGACATTAGACCGTTGGAAATCTGTCCTTTGGTCTGATGAGTCCAAATTTGAGATTTTTGGTTCCAACCGCCATGTCTTTGTGAGATGCAGAGTAGGTGGACAAATTATCTCTGTGTGTGTGGTTCCCACCGTGAAGCATGGAGGAGGAGGTGTGATGGTGTGGGGGTGCTTTGCTGATGACACTGTGACTTATTGTCACGTTCCTGACCTTATTTTCCTTTGTTTAACTTTGTTTAGTTGGTCAGGACGTGAGCTGGGTGGGTAGTCTATGTTATGTGTTTCTATGTGGGGTTAAATGTGTTGCCTGATATGGTTCTCAATTAGTGGCAGGTGTTTGACGTTTCCTCTGATTGAGAACCATATTAAGGTAGGCTGTTCTCACTGTTTGTTTGTGGGTGATTGTTCCTGTGTCTGTGTCCGTTGCACCACACGGGACTGTTTCGTTTGTTCATTCGTTTGGCTAGTCTTTCCTGTTCGTGCGTTCTTCGTGTCTTTATGTAAGTTCTTATGTTCAGGTCAGTCTACGTCGTTGGTTTGTTATTTTGTTAATTATCAAGTGTAGTTCGTGTCAGTGTTCGTCTTGTCAAATAAATTCATTATGTCTACATTCAACGCTGCATTTTGGTCCGACCCTTACTCCTCCTCCTCATCCGAGGAGGAAGCATTAGACAGCCGTTACAGAATCACCCACCAACAAAGGATCAAGCAGCGGGGAAAAGGGCAGCGAAAGCAGCAGCAGCGATCGCAGGATTCATGGACATGGGAGGAAATATTGGACGGTAAAGGTCCATGGGCACAACCTGAAGAATATCGCCGCCCTCGTGAAGAGCTGGAGGCAGCTAAAGCCGAGAGGCGGCGGTATGAGGAGGCAGCACGGAAGCAGGAGAAGGATCTGGGCTATACTACCTGGGAGGAGATCGACAGGTGGGCGATCGACCCAAGGAGGGTGCCGGAGCCCGCCTGGGATTCTCTGGCGCAGTGTGAGGAGGGATACCGGCGAATGGAGGCAGCACGACGCCGCGGTAGGAAGCCTGTTAGTAAAGCCCAAAAATGTATTGGGGGGGGGGGGGGGGGGGGCTAAAGGGTAGTGTGGCGAAGTCAGGTAGGAGACCCTACGCCAACTTCCCGATCTTACCGTGGAGAGCGAGAGTACGGGCAGACACCGTGTTATGCGGTAGAGCGCATGGTGTCTCCTGTACGTGTGCATAGCCCGGTGCGGGTTATTCCACCTCCCCGCACTGGCAGGGCTAGATTGAGTATTGAGCCGGATGTCATGAAGCCGGCCCAACGCATCTGGCCTCCAGTGCGTCTCCTCGGGCCGGCATACATGGCACCAGCCTTACGCATGGTGTCCCCGGTTCGCATACACAGCCCAGTGCGGGTTATTCCACCTCCCCGCACTGGTCGGGCTACGGGGAGCATACAACCAGGTAAGGTTGGGCAGGCTCAGTGCTCAAGGGAGCCAGTACGCCTGCATGGTCCGGTATATCCGGCGCCACCTCCCCGCCCCAGCCCAGTACCAACAGTGCTTACACCATGCACCAGGCTTCCTGTGCGTCTCCAGAGCCCTGTTCCTCCTCCACGCACTAGCCCTATGGTGCGTGTCTTCAGCCCGGTACCACCAGTTCCGGCACCACGCACCAAGCTTCCTGTGCGTCTCCAGAGCCCTGTTCCTCCTCCACGCACTAGCCCTGTGGTGCGTGTCTCCAGCCCAGTACCTCCAGTTCCGGTACCACGCACCAAGCCTCCTGTGCGCCTCCAGAGTCCTGTGCGTCCTGTTGCTGCTCCCCGCACTAGCCGTAAGGTGCGTGTCCTTAGCCCGGTACCTCCAGTTCCGGCACCACGCACCAGGCCTACAGTGCGCCTCAGCCGGCCAGAGTCTGCCGTCTGCCCAGCGGGGCCAAAACTGCCCGTCTGCCCAACGCCGTCTGAGCTGTCCGTCTGCCAAACGCCGCCTGAACTGCCCGTCTGTACTGAGCCTTCAAAGCCGCCCGTCTGTACTGAGCCTGCAAAGCCGCCCGTCTGTACTGAGCCTGCAAAGCCGCCCGTCTTTACTGAGCCTTCAAAGCCGCCCGTCTGTCCTGAGCCTTCAGAGCCGTCTGCCAGAAAGGAGCCGCTAGAGCCGTCCGCCAGACAGGAGCCGCTAGAGCCTTCCGCCAGACAGGAGCCGCTAGAGCCTTCCGCCAGACAGGAGCCGCTAGAGCCTTCCACCAGACAGGAGCAGCCAGAGCCTTCCGTCAGACAGGAGCAGCCAGAGCCTTCCGCCAGCCATGAGCAGCCAGAGCCTTCCGCCAGCCATGAGCAGCCAGAGCCTTCCGCCAGCCATGAGCAGCCAGAGCCTTCCGCCAGCAATGAGCAGCCAGAGCCTTCCGCCAGCCATGAGCAGCCAGAGCCTTCCGCCAGCCATGCTCCTTGTTTACTATCTATACATAGTCACTTTACAAATGACCTCAACTAACCTGTACCCCCGCACATTGACTCGGTACTGTACATAGCCTCCTTATTGTTATGTCATAAGCATTTCACGGTAAGGTCTACACCTGTTGTGTTCGACGCATGTGACGTCTTTCCTAGGCTATGTGTGTGGCGCTCATGTGAATATATTTCAGGTGCTTTGCGATTGTGTAGGCTATTCTGTGCATGGTTTCTCAGTTGCACTACTTAATTGATAAGTCGTATACCTCCACTCCACTGCTTTGATTTACATCATTAGGGATTAAGAAGTGAGTATAATCAATGCCCACTGAAAAATACCTGGGTTTACGTCTTATACCTGCATATGCCCTCCACAACACCACTGGCCCTTTGTGTTTTACTAAAAGTGTACTCTGCTACATGAGTGGGCTGGTATTACGGATGCTGTCCCTTCAGAATCACCAACCTGGCACACACTGAAGGCCTATAGGGTCGCCACTGCGCAAACAGGTCTATTATACCAGATAGATATAAAGGCTGTTAAGATATTCATGTTTCAAGAAAGGTGTGCATATATGTGGCCTGGCGAAGCTGTTTTATGGACTGACTGAATAGAAGCTGATAATTCGTTTTTTACTCCGCTGGTCTCGGGAAGAAATTACGAGTCCTCACTGTCCGAGACCGAGTCAAGACCTAGTACAAATGTATCCGACACCGAGACATGATGGAGACACTCAATATGTGATCAAGAGACCGGACACGAGACCGGGTCTCAAGTACTACAACACTGTGCTGTAGCAAACTAGCTGAAATGAAGATCCTACATCTGTAGTGTGAATGTAGTGTGCATCAGAATCGTGTGTATGGTGTCGGTGGTGTGGATGTAGTGTGTATGGGCATGGAGGAGGCAGAGGTGCGAGTGAAGCAGGACACAGTGAGGAGGTAATGAGGAGGGACAGTGAGGAATGTTGGTCAGGAATGAGCCTCTCTCCACTATGAGGCTTCTACAGTCACAGCACAGACAGCACAGGGTAAGTGTGGGAGTGCTCTTATCGAATGCTGTAGCCGGCTCTGTTAAATCACACCTTAATTCCTTTTCCATCATCATAACCATCTGTTTTCCTTTCAAGGAGGACGAGACGGGATAGGATGAGAAGCAGGAGGGAAGGGGAGGAGGTACACTTTGATCTCGTTCTCTCTCTCTCTCTCTCTCTCTCTCTCTCTCTCTCATTAGTGGTCGTGTTAGGTGGTCCTCAGATTTGTATCATTAGTTCCTCCTGCTGCTGATTCCTTCTATTGATCATGTTGACATATTGTATGTGGACACTGGGTCCTTCTCCCTTGATTCTACTCCTCTTCCTATATTTTCCTCTCAGCTCTCCTGACCTCCTCCTCTCTCCTCCTACGTGATCCGTCATCCTCCTCTCTCCTCCTCCTTCATCTCCCCTTCATCCTTGCTCTCCTCCTCTCTCAGCCCTCTTCAAAACCTCTGTACGTCTGATCCACTCAACTCAGATATTCGACAGATAGTTACACATTCAAGCCTCGCTCACCCCTCTTCCACCCCTTCAACCCTCTCCCTCCACCATTACCACCAAGCCTTCTATCTCTGTCTCCCTCCTCCCTTCTCCAGCTGCCCTCAAGCTTTTCTATTACCGCATGGAAAGCACCTCGCAGCCCCTGACAAGCGCGGCGGATCGACACTAAATCAGAAATCAGTGCCAGCCGCCGATCTGAGCCACCATGAAGGTCACAGACCCTCTGCCGCCGCGTCTCAATCTGGAGAACAGAGCAGGAACACTGACACTGTTAGAGCACACAGCCACCAGCCAGAGAGGTAGAGGGGGAGAAAGACAGGGGAGAGCGGAAACACAGACACTGCTAGAGCATAGCCGAGCTCGTAGCCACAGAGGTAGAGAGATGAGGAAGTAGGGAGAGAGGGGAGGCAGAGAGCATATAAAGAGTGAGATAGAGGGTAGAGGGGCAGGTCAATGAGGACCTGGGGGAGATTTGGGTCAGTGGTTTTGATGTTATGTTAATACTACTGAGGCGCATAAACACAATCACTCTCCATTTAGAGAGAAAGAAATGAATAAGAATATAATAGTGCAGTCTTTGACAATGTTGTTTCAAATTTAATGTCCAGAGATTCACAGTAATTTGACTGAGATGAATAAGCACATTCTGTGTTTTGTATTTCAAGCCAAATACATTTGTCTAAACACTTCATGGATAAATAGCAAAGCAAACATTTTGGTTCACTATAATTCTCCAAACAGTGGCTTTCACTATGGATTTCCAAAGAGGGCTGGAGTTGTTGTACACTGCCATCTAGTTGTCACTGATGATTGTGTAATTACAAGGTAACAAACAGAGTAGCTATATGGTGCATATTCATGTAATAACATTTTATTAAATTATTTTCAAATCTCACCTCTGTTATTGTATATCGATTTTTTTTTTAGATAAAGAACAACCAAAACAGTAATATCAACTTGTCAAGAGGTCTAGGAATGTTCTGTTTCCTGTTTTTCGCGTTTGCATGAATTTGTCTTGGTGGCGATATTGAGTCGTTTCCATTTTACCAGCCAAATGCAGCCGGCAATACACTCTCGCCTTCTCACTATTAGAAATCGATGCCTTTGCAGCCTGATTGGAGAATGTTTTAGGGACGAACTAGTCCACGGGGGATACAAGTGAATTGCTGGCTGCATATAATGCGTTTGGATGGTAAGATGAAACCATCAATACCAGATCATTATCGCCACCTGCCGGCCTTTAGGCTATAATTTGTACATCCTGTTAGTTGCTGTCACATGAATGTTATGTTATGTTGTGAAAGCTCAGCTTTCACGGTTCTTAGCTTGCAAGCTAGATATCAAGTGGCAGATGTTCCTGCTAAATAACAGCGAGATATCCCCGACAGCTATTTTAAAAGCTTCAAGACGACCGTTATCTGGGAAAGTCTCACGCAAAATGATTGGTCAGTAAATCAAGATGGAATCACATTCACTGCTTTTTAACCTGAGTTAGCTAGCTATAGCTTGTCACAATTGTTTACATGCATGGGTCAGCTGTTTGTCATCCACAACAGCAATCGCATGTCCTTGCATATTGTGTCACGGCAAAGACAGTAAAGTGGTCATGGTGCAACATCCAGGGATGCAAACCAGTCACCTTTCGGCGAAATTTGCTGTTTTGAATCCAAAATAGGTGACCTACGTGATTCAAAGGGTGGCTATTTGAAGGATCTCAAATGTAAAATATATTTTGATTATTTAAACTCTTTTTTGGTTACTACATGATTCCATATGTGTTATTTAATAGTTTTGATGTCTTCACTATTATTCTACAATGTAGAACATAGTAAAAATAAAGAACAACCCTTGAATGAGTAGGTGTTCTAAAACTTTTGACTGGTAGTGTTTACAAATAACTATCAATAGAAAACAGGTAAAACGAAACAAAGTGAAGCTAGTTTGCTGTCTTTCCAGCTTCAGTTTGAAGTGATTGTGTTAGCTGTGTTTTTGTCTAGCACCTCTGAACAACAGTGTCCTGATGAGAGAGCACATTTTCTACGCCAGAAGAAATCGCGCATCATTAGCTCATTGTTATGGATGTATCCAAATAAATGTCACTAGAAATGTCACTCGACATGTGTACTATGGTGCATTGATTTGGTTGGAACCTCTCCAGCGCGCTGATAATACAAGATGATTCATTTAAGATTGACTTTGAGTGTCCCCGTGTAAGAATTTCCACGACAGGGCCTCCAGAGTGGCACGGTGGTCTAAGACACTGCATCGCAGTGCTAGCTGTGCCACTAGAGATCCTGGGATCCAGGCTCTGTCGCAGCCTGCAGACCCAGGGGGCGGCGCACAGGTATATGGTGTTTCCTCAGACACATTGTTGTGGCTGGTTAAGCGGGCATTGTGTCAAGAAGCAGTGTGGCTTGGTTGGGTCGTGTTTTGGAGGATGCATGGCTCTCGACCTTCGCCTCTCCCGAGTCCGTACAGGAGTTGCAGCGATGAGACAAGACTTTAACTACCAATTGGATACCATGAAAGTGGGGATAAAAAGTGGTAAAAGTAAAAATAAATATAGAATTTCCACGGCTCACCTTTGGCAGCGATTACAGCCTCGAGTCTTCTTGGGTATGACGCTATAAGCTTGGCACCTGTATTTGGGGAGTCTCTCCCATTCTCTGCAGATCCTCAAGCTCTGTCAGGTTGGATAGGGAGCGTCGCTGCACAGCTATTTTCAGGTCTCTCCAGAGATGTTCGATTGGGTTGAAGTCCGGGCTCTGGCTGGGCCACTCGAAGACATTCAGAGACTTGTCCTGAAGCCACACCTGCATTGTCTTGGCTGTGTGCTTAAGGTCGTTGTCCTGTTGGAAGGTGAACCTTCGCCCCAGTCTGAGGTCCTGAGCGCTCTGGAGCGAGTTTTCATCATGGATCTCTCTGTCCTGATGCTGCCGCCACCATGCTTCACCGTAGGGATGGTGCCAGGTTTCCTCCAGACGTTACGCGTGGCATTCAGGCCAAAGAGTTCAATATTGGTTTCATCAGACCAGAGAATCTTGTTTCTCATGTTCACTGAGTTGCTTTTCAACCGGTCTTTCTCTCCTCTTCTCCTTTATGTGTGCAGAAAAAAAAACTGGTTCACTGAACTTGCAGGTGGTGAAGGGGACATTTTGACATTGTTTGATTTCTGTTGCAGATTGATAACTTCAGGTAAGCATTCCTCCTCTCTGTCTCTCTCTGAGCTCTACCCTTTGCTGGACTCCATCTCTCAGCGTGATTGACAGCAGATCCTCTCCAAAAGCAAACTTACAGAGCGTGACAAGAGCTTAATCATCACCACTGCTGGACTGTGTGCCTGAATGTGTAGTTTCATACTGTATGTGTGTGGTTACACTATAGCCTACCCCTTTTATTAACCCCCGCCTCCCCTCAGACATACACATGCTACCCCACCTGCTCTTCCACCCACCACTGATCCCTGAATACATAGTTAACAGCCGTCACAGGTTGCTTGGCGAAAGCATGCTGCGTCCCACTATGGTACAGTGGGTCTGCATAAGTGGTCAGATAAGTGCTTTCTAGCTGATCTGAGCGATGTGTGTGTGTGGGGGGGCAATTCCACGGTAACAGAGGGACGCCGAAACTCACTTTTTCACTTTAAAATGTATGCCAAGCAAAAACTATTGATTGCGAAGTTTAACAAACCATAAACCTATATGCAGAAGTCTACATTTAACAATTGCCACTGAAAATGTGACTAAAGCAAATTTACTTGAACAGTGCAGATGCAAAGTTTGGAAACAAAATGACGATAAAATCTCCCTCAGTTTTTATCTACTCCGAAGGAAGAGCAACTCATTGGTAGGTCTACCTGTACCTTTACTTATAATTCTGCCTCCTTATGAGGGAGAGAAATGAGAAAATATCTTAAAGATGTGGGTTTTTTGGTAACAGAATGGCAAGACACTAGGCAATACTTACGGAACGCAAATCATTTCAGCAAAACGAAATATAAGTGTTGATATTAGTTGGCCGTTACTGAAACGTTATTGTGTTTGGATATCTAGATGTTTTTTAAGAACATCCTTCCATCAGTGTGACCAGAAACCTCAGCCTTTTCAAGATGGAAAACGGTTGAAAAACATATCTATGCTTTCATTTGCTAAAAATATAGACTCTGAGCTTTCATTTGACACTAAATTTGACATGTTCCTATACACTTCACATGTTGGTGCTCATGGGCCCTTTAACGTGGAAATTACATTAGGAACACCTGCTCTTTCCATGACATAGACTGACAAGATGAATCCAAGTGAAAGCTATGATCCCTTATTGATTTCACTTGTTAAATCCACTTCAATTAGTGTAGATGAAGGGGAGGAGACAGGTCGAAGAAGGATTTTTAAGCCTTGTGACAATTGAGACATGGATTGTGAATGTGTGCCATTCAGAGGGTGAATGAGCAAGACAAAATATTTAATTGCCTTTGAACGGGGTATGGTAGTAGGTGCCATGCGCACCGGTTTGAGTGTGTCAGGAACTGGAATGCCAGCCCCCAAAGGACATCTAGCCAACTTGACACAACTGTGGGAAGCATTGCAGTCAACATGGGAACACTTTCGACACATTGTGTTTAATTATATAAATGTTTTATTAACCTTTATTTAACTAGGTAAGTCAGTAAAGAACAAATTCTTATTTACAATGAATACCTACTGTGACAGGGTCTCTGCCCTCACGGATTGAGGCTGTTCTGAGGTCGAAAGGGGCAACCTTTTAGGAAGGTGTTCCTAATGTTTTGTACACTCAGTGTGTGTGTATATATATACACACTACCAATCAAAAGTTTGGGGTCACATAGAAATGTCCATATTTTTGTCCATTAAAATAACATCAAATTGATCAGAAATAGCGTAGACATTGTTAATGTTGTAAATGACGATTGTAGCTGGAAACGGCAGATTTTTAATGGAATATCTACATAGGCATACAGAGGCCCATTATCAGCATCTATCACTCCTGTGTTCCAGTGGCACGTTGTGTTTATCTAATCCAAGTTCATCATTTTAAAAGTCTAATTGATCGTTAGAAAACCCTTTTGCAATTATGTTAGCGCAGCTGAAAACTGTTGTTCTAATTAAAGAAGCAATAAAACTGTCCTTCTTTAGACTAGTTGAGTATCTGGAGCATCAGCATTTGTGGGTTCGATTACAGGTTCAAAATGGCCAGAAACAAAGAACTTTCTTCTGAAACTTGTCAGTCTATTCTTGTTCTGAGAAATGAAGGCTATTCCGTGCGAGAAATTGCCAAGAAACTGAAAATCTCATACAACGCTGTGTTTACTCCCTTCACAGAACAGCGCAAACTGTCTCTAACCTGAATAGAAAGAGGAGTGGGAGGCCCCAGTGCACACCTGAGCAAGAGGACAAGTACATTGGAGTGTCGAGTTTGAAAAACAGATGCCTCACAAGTCCTCAACTGGCAGCTTCATTAAATAGCACCCGCAAAACACCAGTCTCAACGTCAACAGTGAAGAGGCGACTCCGGGATGCTGGCCTTCTAGGCAGAGTTGCAAAGAAAAAGCCATATCTCAGACTGGCCAATAAAATGAAAAGATTAAGATGGGCAAAAGAACACAGACACTGGACAGAGGAACTCTGGCTAGAAGGCCAGCATCCCGGAGTCACCTCTTCACTGTTGACGTTGAGACTGGTGTTTCGCGGGTCATCTGATGCAGCACTCCATTACACTCCTTCTTGGTCAAATAGCCCTTACACAGCCTGGAGGTGTGTTGGGTCATTGTCCTGTTGAAAAACAAATGATAGTCCGTCTAAGCACAACCAGATGGGATGGCGTATCGCTGCAGAATGCTGTGGTTGTCATGCTGGTTAAATGTGCCTTGAATTCTAAATAAAGCACCGACAGTGTCACCATCGAAGCACCCCCACACCATCACACCTCCTCCTCTATGCTTCACGGTGGGAGTTACACATGCAGAGATGTTCTTCTACTCCGCGGTTGGAACCAAAAATCTCAAATTTGGACACATCCAACCAAAGGACAGATTTCCCCCGGTCTAATATCCATTGCTTGTGTTTCTTGACCCAAGCAAGTCTCTTCTTCTTATTGGTGTCTTTAGAAGTGGTTTCTTTGCAGCAATTCGACCATGAAGACCTGATTCACGCAGTCTCCTCTGAACATTTGATGTTGAGATGTGTCTGTTACTTGAACTCTGTGAAGTATTTATTAGGGCTGCAATTTCTGTGGCTCTGCAGCAGAGGTAACTCTGGGTCTTCCTTTCCTGTGGCGGTCCTCATGAGAGCCAGTTTCATCATAGCGCTTGATGGTTTTTGCGACTGCACTTGAAGAAACGTTCAAAGTTCTTGACATTTCCCGAATTGACTGACCTTCATGTCTTAAAGTAATGATAGACTGACGTTTCTCTTTGCTCATTTGAGCTGTTCTTGCCATAATATGGACTTGGTCTTTTACCAAATAGGGCTATCTTCTGTATACCACCCCTACCTTGTCACAACACAACTGGTTGGCTCAAATGGATTAAGAAGGAAAGAAATTTCACAAATGTACTTTTAACAAGGCACACCTGTTAATTGAAATGCATTCCAGGTGACTACCTCATGAAGCTGGTTGAGAGAATACCAAGAGTGTGCAAAGCTGTCATCAAGGCAAAGGGTGGCTACTTTGAAGAATCTCAAATATAACATATATTTGGATTTGTTTAACACTTTTTTGGTTACTACATGGTTCCATATGTGTTATCCATAGTTTTGATGTCTTCACTATTATTCTACAATGTAGAAAATAGTCAAAATAAAGAAAAACCCTTGAATGAGTAGGTGTGTCAACTTTTGACTGCTACTGTATATATATATATGTGTGTGTGTGTGTGCTGCTACTGTGTGTGTGGAGCTTGGTGGGTCCGGCAGGACTTCACGCCTCGTCTCTCCCAGTAATGACCCCCTACTCTAGGCATCGTCCTCTCCAGACAGGCCAGCACCCGAGGGCAGGGGCCGGAACATTCTCGCCAGATTGCTTTTCAAGTCCCAAAATGTATCCTTTTCCAGCTCTTGTTCGCTAGACAGATAGTTCCTTTTCTCTTTTCTCTTCTTTCTCATCCCTCTTTCTGATCCTCTCATCTTGTAGATTGGTTGTAGATGGGTAGGGGGGTCAGAGGTCAGGGAAAAGGAGCTAAGCCTGAGTAGAGGTCTTTTTAAGATCCTAGGGGAGGTAGTGGACATTGTGGAGAGGAAATCTCTCACACAGAAACACGTCCTACTGGTTCACAACTCATTAGGAGTTGATCATTTACATTGTTGTTAGGTCATTATAATCGAATTACCATTTTATTGTCATTTTTAGGTATATAGTGGTAAATACTGTAGCGTACCATAAGATAAAGAGTTTTTGTCATGTAATAAGTAGACATTTCTTCCTCTCTCTCTCTGTTGTTTTCCAGGTTTGCCTCTGCAGGAGATGATGACTTGGTGTTGGTGTGGAACGTTGAGGTGAGACTTCCTCTGAGAGGATAGATAGTGTGGTGATAGGAACATACACACATACAACAGCTTTCAGCAGTAGTTTAATATCTGTAATTATAAACTGGGTGGGTCGAGCCCTGAATGCTGATTGGCTGACAGCCGTGGTATACCACGGGTATGACGAAACATTTATTTTTACTGCTCTAATGATGTTGGTAACCAGTTTATAATAGCAATAAGGCACCTCTGGGGTTTGTGATATATTGCTAATATACCACGGCTAAAGGCTGTGTCCAGGCACTCCGCGTTGCGTCATGCAGAAGAACAGCCCTTAGCCGTGGTATGTTGGCCATATGCCACACCTCCTCGGGCATTATTGCTTAAATATTTAAAAAAATTAAGCGAAGAAAGTTGCCAGAATAAGGGTTGTGAAGATGTTCAAGCAACACCAATAGGTGGCAGTGTTGTGAAGATGTTTAATGCCCATTGCCGCATTGTGTGTGTGCGCGTGTATGTGTGCTCTCAAGACAGGAGAGAGGCTGTTGGAGTTGAAGGGTCACTCACAGCAGATAACGGCCATGAGAGCCTACACACACACCAGCGGAGAGGACACACACACACCTCCCTCATCACGGCTCCGACCAACCCCCCCCCCCCCCCCCCCCCCCTGTGTGTGTGGTTCAGCTGTGGGACACAGACACAGGCAACAATTCAGACATCGAGTCCTCTGTCAAGGTTTGTTCATCTGTTGGTAGCACTTCATTTAACACTTCAAACATTTCAACTTGGTAATAGGTTCTTATTAACCAATCATAAAGAAACAAAAAGGTAAGCTAATGCATAAGGAATACACTATATATACAAAAGTATGTGGACACACCTTCAAGTTAGTGGATTCGGCTATTTCAGCCACACCCGTTGCTGACAGGTGTAAAAAATCGAGCACACAGTCATGCATTCTCCATAAACAAACATCGTCAGTAGAATGGCCCGTAGTGAAGAGCTCAGTGACTTTCAAAGTGGCACTGTGACAGGATGCCACCTTTCCAACAAGTCAGTTTGTCAAATTTCTGCCCTGCTAGAGCTGCCTCGGTCAACTGTAAGTGTTGTTACTGTGAAGTGGAAATGTCTAGGAGCGACAACGGCTCAGTCGCGAAGTGGTAGGCCACACAAACTCACAGAGCGGGACCACAGAGTGCTGAAGCGCGTACTGCGTAAAAATCCTATTTCCTCAGTTGCAACACTCACTACCGAGTTCCAAACTACCTCTGGAAGCAACATCAGCACAAGAACTGTTCGTCGGGAGCTTTTAGAAATGGGTTTCCATGGCCGAGCAGCCACACACAAGCCTAAGATCACCATGCGCAATGCCAAGCGTTGGCTGAAGTGGTGTAAAGCTCGCCGCCATTGGATTCTGGAGCAGTGGTTAGCGTTCTCTGGAGGGATGAATCACGCTTCATCATCTGGCAGTCCGACAGATGAATCTGTGTTTGGTGGATGCCAGGAGAACGCTACCTGCCTGAATGCATAGTGCCAACTGTAAAGTTTGGTGGAGGAGGAATAATGGTCTGGGGCTGTTTTTTTTATTTCAGACCCCTTAGTTACAGTTAAGGGCATTGTTAATCCTACAGCATACATACAGCGAACACCTTTGGGATGAGATGGAACACCGACTGCGAGCTAGGCCTAATCGCCCAACATCAATGCCCGACTTCACTAATGCTCTTGTGGCTGAATGGAAACAAGTCCCAGCAGCAATGTTTCAACATCTAGTGGAAAGCCTTCCCAGAAGTGGAGGCTGTTGTAGCAGCAAAGGGAGGACCAACTCCATAATAATGTCCATGATTTCGGAATGAGATGTTCGACGAGCAGGTGTCCACATACTTTTCGTAATGTAGTGCATCTTATGTAATTACCATGTCATGTTTTAAATATATGGTCATTTCAAAAGAAAGTGATGAACGTTTTGGTGTTGCCAGCCTTGATTGTTCATTTGTAAAGACGGGGTTGCTAGGGGAAACAATGCTGTGGGTGATAACAATAACAGGTCCTTGTTTGTTCTGTATCTTTCGCCCACCTGTTTTCACTGCCTGTCATACTGTTTCTATAGATACAGTCAGTTCAGTTTATATTTAGCTGGAGATGTAATTGTGTGTGTGTGTGTGTTAATAGTGCTGTCCTTCTATCTCTGTCAGTGTCTGTTGGAGTGGTTGTGTGTGTGTCGGTATCAGGGGCAACGAGCTGTGTGTGTGGAACTGAGACTTCCAGTTGCAGTGTCAGAGCCAGCACCACGACGACACAGGGAATAACACAGAGATAATGTTAAGATATAGTCATTCATAATTCACTATTCATACATTATCCTCATGTACACAGAGAGACCAGCATCACGGTTTAGTTGTCACAAAAGGGGAGCAAACACTTTGAAATGAAGGGAGTACTATCTGATTGGCTGAAACAAATTGTATTTGACAGGATTTTCAAAAACTGTTTTGAAATACCTGGGTTAAATGCATGGGAGTGTATTTGAGACTGTGTATTTGAGTATTTCAAATGCTTTGTAAGTGTATTTCCAAATACATTAAACTATTCAACTACTTGTCTTTTCAAATGAAATGTATCTGAATACTTACTTTAAATGTATGTGGAAGTAATTGATACATTTGAAATAGTATCTGACCCCAGGTCTGGTGTGTGTGTGTGTTGCAGGGGGGGGGGGGGGGGGGGGGTGTCTTGCTCGGGGGACGGCAGTGTGAGGATGTGGGAGATGCAGGACCTCCTCTTACCTGCAGAGCCTGCCTCAGCAGGTGAGTCAGTGTAGCTCAGGAGTCAGTGTAGCTCAGGAGTCAGTGTAGTACAGGAGTCAGTGTAGCTCAGGAGTCAGTGTAGTACAGGAGTCAGTGTAGCTCAGGTGTCAGTGTAGTACAGGAGTCAGTGTAGCTCAGGAGTCAGTGTAGTACAGGAGTCAGTGTAGCTCAGGAGTCAGTGTAGTACAGGAGTCAGTGTAGCTCAGGAGTCAGTGTAGTACAGGAGTCAGTGTAGCTCAGGAGTCAGTGTAGCTCAGGTGTCAGTGTAGCTCAGGAGTCAGTGTAGTACAGGAGTCAGTGTAGCTCAGGAGTCAGTGTAGCTCAGGAGTCAGTGTAGTACAGGAGTCAGTGTAGTACAGGAGTCAGTGTAGTACAGGAGTCAGTGTAGCACAGGAGTCAGTGCAGTACAGGAGTCAGTGCAGTACAGGAGTCAGTGTAGTACAGGAGTCAGTGTAGTACAGGAGTCAGTGTAGCTACACTAGCTGACTCCAGTGTAGCTGACTCAGTGTAGCCGGACATTCCATCAATTTCTCCATTTCCTGCACTCATTTCAGATCATTTCCACACTGCCACGATATGGGCAAAAATACTAGGCCTTATTTTTAACCAAATGTTGCAATTGCGATTTAGATCAAAACACTTGAGTGAACTTTTGGAATCATGGAATCATGGAATGTTTATTATAATTCTATAGTTAGAATATAAATAATAGTGGGCACTTTGAATACGGTTATTGCCACGGACGAGTTATTGTGACAGGGTAGAAACCAAAGTGATGTTCAGTGTTTCCTAGGGGACCCTATAATCTTTGGCTACATTAAATTTTTATTCATATAGCTATAAGAATATTTTGAAGATAAATACACAATGCAGAGGATGAGAGGACGAGAGTACTAAAAACTAAATAGAGTACTAATGGTCAATAGGGAATTGTCAATGTAAATAGGAGTTGGTTTTCAGTTCAACAGCTGTTTAGAATCTGTGGAATGTCAGTCCTGAACTCAGAGCTACGTGTGCTACGTTCTGTACAATAAGTCTGGAGCAGGATACTTGTTATTTGGCCAAGGACTTCTGATTGGTCAACCCCAGGCTAGGGTGGGGGGTTATAAATGACATCCTGTTGCTTTGTTCTGTGGAGAAAAGCTGAGGACAGGGGAGACTGAACATCTACCTCCCAGCATAACATCTATTATTTGTCCTTTTCAAATAAATATATTTTTCTCCCCGATTTGCTTTGGTGTTTGTGTTATTGAAGAATAACATCAACTGCTAGCATAGCCAACATATTCATGCTTCGCCTATTCCTCTTTGATTTAGAAGATACTATTGCACAAACAACATGCTGATTTAAGCCTCCACCAGCACTGGTATCAGATTGTATAAGCTAGCTACGTTTGCTCTGACTCAGTACTATTATTAGCTAGTTAGCTAGCCAGCTAACTAGCCAGCTAGCTAGCGATTAGCATCAGTTACTAACACAATTTTGCTTAACTTGCTAAGAAAATACAAACTAGCTGTTTGCAGATGTAAGAAACACAAACTAATATTGTAATTATAGACTGCTTGTGGATTTATATTAAGATCAAAGTGGAAACAACATCATTGTCATCAACATTGTTGCATATGCTGCATTGACCATGCAGACTGAACGAAAGTATCTCGTGGTCAAGCAACAATAAATGCGCTCCTTGAGTGACAGGGGGTGGGACCAGGTCTGTATGGAAAGCGGCATGGAGAGAGAGAGAGAGCGGAGACGGATAACTCAAGTAGCGGAGTAAACTATAAAAATGGATGTTACACACGGTGTATCACATTTAACAAACCAAACATTCAAATACCGTTATAGAAGGTAACGTAAAAACCCAAACCGGTCCGGGCATAAATAACGTTATATAGTACAATACGGTATACCGCCCAGCCCTACAGACACGTCGCCGAGACCGATGTCTTGCTTCTTGACAGACTAAAAACATTCTTCGCACGCTTTGAGGATAACACAGTGCCACCGACATGGCCCTCTGCCAAGGACTGTGGGCTCTCCTTCTCCGTGGCCGACGTCAGTAAAACATTAACATGTGTTAACCCTGGCAAGGCTGCTGGCCCAGACGGTGTCCCTACTGTAGCCGCCTCCTCAGAGCATACGCAGACCAGCTGGCTGGTGTGTTTACGGGCATATTCAATCTCTCCCTATCCCAGTCTGCTGTCCCCACATGTTTCAAGATGGCCACCATTGTTCCTGTACCAAAGAAGGCAAAGGTAACTGAACTAATGACTATCACCCCGTAGCACTCACCTCTGTCATCATGAAGTGCTTTGAGAGACTAGTCAAGGATCATATCACCTCTACCTTACCTGCCACCCTAGACCCACTTCAATTTGCTTACCGCTCCAATAGATCCACAGACGATGCAATTGCCATCACTCTGCACACTGCCCTATTCTATCTGGACAAGAAGAATACCTATGTAAGAATGCTGTTTATTGACTATAGCTCAGCATTCAACACCATAGTACCCTCCAAGCTCATGATCTGTGCAACTGGGTCCTGGACTTCCTAACGGGCCGCCCCCAGGTGGTGAAGGTAAGAAACATCACCTCACCTCCGCTGATCCTCAACACTGGGGCCCCACAAGGGTGTGTGCTCAGCCCCCTCCTGTACTCCCTGTTCACCCATGACTACATAGCCAAGCACGCCTCCAACTCAATCATCAAGTTTGCAGAAGACACAACCGTAGTAGGCTTGATTACCAACGATGACGAGACAGCCTACAGGGAGGAGGTGAGGTCTCTGCGATTGTGGTGCCTGGAAAACAACCTCTCACTCAACGTCACCAAAACAAAGGAGATGATCTTGGAGATGATTGAAACAGCAGAGGGTGCACCCCCCTATCTACATCGACGGGACTGCCGTGGAGAAGGTGGAAAGCTTCAAGTTCCTTGGCGTACACATCCTTGACAAACTGAAATGGTCCACCCACACAGACAGTGTGGTGAAGAAGGCGCAGCAGAACCTCTTCAACCTCAGGAGGCTAAAGAAATTTGACTTGTCACCTAAAACCCTCACTAACTTTTACAGATGCACAATTGAAAGCATCCTGTCGGGCTGTATCACCACCTGGTACGGCAAATGCACCACCAGCAACCGCAAGGCTCTCCAGAGGGTGGTGTGGACTGCCCAATGCATTACCGGGGGCAAACTACCTGCCCTCCAGGACACCTACAGCACCCGATGTCACAGGAAGGCCAAAAAGATCATTAAGGACATCAACCACCCGAGCCACTGCCTGTTCACCCCATTGTCATCCAGAAGGCGAGGTCAGTACAGGTGCATCAAAGGTGGGGCCGAGAGACTGAAAAACAGCTTCTATCTCAAGGCCATCAGACTGTTAAACAGCCATCACTAGCACGTTAGAGGCTGCTGCCTATAGGCATAGACTAGAAATCACTGACCACTTTAAGGAATGGAACACTAGTCACTTTAATAATGTTTACATATCTGGCATTACTCATCTCATATGTATATACTGTATTCTATACTATTCTACGGTATCTCATTCACTTAATAATGTTTACATATCTTGCATTACTCATCTCATATGTATATACTGTATTCTATACTATTCTACTGTATCTTAGTTCGTTCCGCTCTGACATCACTTGTCCATGTGTATGTAGTCTTACTTCATTCCTACTTAGATGTGTGTGTATTGGGTATATGTTGTGTAATTTGTTAGATATTACTGCACTGTCGGAACTAGAAGCAGAAGCATTTGATTTGATTTGAGTCAGTGTAGTTCAGGTGAGTCAGAGCAGTACAGGAGTCAGTGTAGTTCTGTTGAGTCAGTGGAGTTCAGGTGAGTCAGTGCAGTACAGGAGTCAGTGTAGTTCAGGTGAGTCAGTGGAGTTCAGGTGAGTCAGTGCAGTACAGGAGTCAGTGTAGTTCAGGTGAGTCACAGCAGTACAGGAGTCAGTGTAGTTCAGGTTAGTCAGTGGAGTTCAGGTGAGTCAGTGCAGTACAGGAGTCAGTGTAGTTCAGGTTAGTCAGTGGAGTTCAGGTGAGTCAGTGCAGTACAGGAGTCAGTGTAGTTCAGGTTAGTCAGTGGAGTTCAGGTGAGTCAGTGGAGTTCAGGTGAGTCAGTGCAGTACAGGAGTCAGTGTAGTTCAGGTTAGTCAGTGGAGTTCAGGTGAGTCAGAGCAGTACAGGAGTCAGTGTATGTCAGTGGAGTGGTGTGATCAGAGGGGGTCTTTGTGAGACAGATTACAGCAGTGACGTCGCTAGGCTTCTACTAATGCTACACAGCTGTTTCCTGGCTTTTGAAGGGGATTGAAACGCTCCTCTGAGCCTGGGCTGTAGACTCTCTCACTCAATTCAATTCAATTCAATTCAAGGGGCTTTATTGGCATGGGAAACATGTGTTAACATTGCCAAAGCAAGTGAGGTAGATATTATACAAAAGTGAAATAAACAATACAAATTAACAGTAAACATTACACATACAGAAGTTTCAAAACAATAAAGACATTACAAATGTTATATTATATATATACAGTGTTGTAACAATGTACAAATGGTTAAAGCACACAAGTTAAAATAAATAAGCATAAATATGGGTTGTATTTACATCGGTGTTTGTTCTTCACTGGTTGCCCTTTTCTTGTGGCAACAGGTCACAAATCTTGCTGCTGTGATGGCACACTGTGGAATTTCTCCCAGTAGATATGGGAGTTTATCAAAATTGGATTTGTTTTCAAATTCTTTGTGGATCTGTGTAATCTGAGGGAAATATGTCTCTCTAATATGGTCATACATTGGGCAGGAGGTTAGGAAGTGCAGCTCAGTTTCCACCTAATTTTGTGGGCAGTGTGCACATAGCCTGTCTTCTCTTGAGAGCCATGTCTGCCTACGGCGGCCTTTCTCAATAGCAAGGCTATGCTCACTGAGTCTGTACATAGTCAAAGCTTTCCTTAAGTTTGGGTCAGTCACAGTGGTCAGGTATTCTGCCACTGTGTACTCTCTGTTTAGGGCCAAATAGCATTCTAGTTTGCTCTGTTTTTTTGTTAATTCTTTCCAATGTGTCAAGTAATTATCTTTTTGTTTTCTCATGATTTGGTTGGGTCTAATTGTGCTGTTGTCCTGGGGCTCTGTGGGGTGTGTTTGTGTTTGTGAACAGAGCCCTAGGACCAGCTTGCTTAGGGGACTCTTCTCCAGGTTCATCTCTCTGTAGGTGATGGCTTTGTTATGGAAGGTTTGGGAATCGCTTCCTTTTAGGTGGTTGTAGAATTTAACGGCTCTTTTCTGGATTTTGATAATTAGTGGGTATCGGCCTAATTCTGCTCTGCATGCATTATTTGGTGTTCTACGTTGTACACGGAGGATATTTTTGCAGAATTCTGCATGCAGAGTCTCAATTTGGTGTTTGTCCCATTTTGTGAAATCTTGGTTGGTGAGCGGACCCCAGACCTCACAACCATAAAGGGCAATGGGCTCTATGACTGATTCAAGTATTTTTAGCCAGATCCTAATTGGTATGTTGAAATTTATGTTCCTTTTGATGGCATAGAAGGCCCTTCTTGCCTTGTCTCTCAGATCGTTCACAGCTTTGTGGAAGTTACCTGTGGTGCTGATGTTTAGGCTGAGGTATGTATAGTTTTTTGTGTGCTCTAGGGCAACGGTGTCTAGATGGAATTTGTGGTCCTGGTGACTGGACCTTTTTTGGAACACCATTATTTTGGTCTTACTGAGATTTACTGTCAGGGCCCAGGTCTGACAGAATCTGTGCAGAAGATCTAGGTGCTGCTGTAGGCCCTCCTTGGTTGGTGACAGAAGCACCAGATCATCAGCAAACAGTAGACATTTGACTTCGGATTCTAGTAGGGTGAGACCGGGTGCTGCAGACTGTTCTAGTGCCCGCGCCAATTCGTTGATATATATGTTGAAGAGGGTGGGGCTTAAGCTGCATCCCTGTCTCACCCCACGACCCTGTGTGAAGAAATGTGTGTGTTTTTTGCCAATTTTAACCGCACACTTGTTGTTTGTATACATGGATTTTATAATGTCGTATGTTTTACCCCCAACACCACTTTCCATCAATTTGTATAGCAGACCCTCATGCCAAATTGAGTCGAAGGCTTTTTTGAAATCAACAAAGCATGAGAAGACTTTGCCTTTGTTTTGGTTTGTTTGGTTGTCAATTAGGGTGTGTAGGGTGAATACATGGTCTGTTGTACGGTAATTTGGTAAAAAGCCAATTTGACATTTGCTCAGTACATTGTTTTCATTGAGGAAATGTACAAGTCTGCTGTTAATGATAATGCAGAGGATTTTCCCAAGGTTACTGTTGACGCATATTCCACGGTAGTTATTGGGGTCAAATTTGTCTCCACTTTTGTGGATTGGGGTGATCAGTCCTTGGTTCCAAATATTGGGGAAGATGCCAGAGCTAAGGACGATGTTAAAGAGTTTTAGTATAGCCAATTGGAATTTGTTGTCTGTATATTTGATCATTTCATTCATCACTCTCTTTCTCTCTTTATTTATCTCTGCCTCTCTTTCTCGTTCTTTTCATCCATCACCTCACCACAGCTCAGAGTCCGTCATTGTGATGCCTCCTTCTTGAAGCGCTCTCATCAGTCAACACACACACACACACACACACACACACACACACACACACACACACACACACACACACACACACACACACACACACACACACACACACACACACACACACACACACACACACACACACACACACACACACACACACACACACACACAAAGATATCTACATATATTTCAGGATGTTTTGTATCTCTGGAAATAATCACATGACAGTTTTGAAAACATAACTTGTCCCCCCAAAAAGTGGTCTGTTGGCACAATTTACCCTGGGTATGGGGTAGTTGAGCCACAGGACAGGTAAGTTAAGCTGCTAACAAATTTCTGTACTGAATTAAATATTACCTTTTTAAAACCATGTCTGTCTTTATTTCCCAAACAGAATTCAACACAATCACAATAACTTTTTTGTCTTTTAATAATTTTACACGTCTTTTAAGAGGCTAGACACCTAACAAACACATTTAACATAGGCCAGGTCCTGTTGTTACCTCATATCCCAGCGATAATGGCTTGCATTGTGCCGGGGAAGAAAGCACTTCAATTTGCTCAACTAGCCATTGGCTCAACTTACCCCAAGGCAAACATTTAGACTTTATTAACACAGACAGCTACAAGGATGCACTTTCATGCTAGGTCTAGGACATTATTGAAGTTTATAGAGACCCAACTGATGTACAGAACAATCTTAAAATGATCTACTTTGGTTTAGATGCAAGCATCATGAAACCTCTAACACAATAAATTCATTTGACTTGGTGAACATCCATCTTTTGGACCTAACTTGCTTACCACTTTTTTCATGTGGGTTCTCCCTTCACAGACTCCATACAATTATGACCTCTTCCTAGAAACAAGGGTGGCTCAATTTACCCCACTCTCCCACCTATAAGGAAGGGGAAAATACTGTTTTGCCTTTTTCATTATCCGTATTAAGATAAATGCTGTGCAGGTATGATGTCCATAATGTAATGAAAGGTTTTAAAGAGGGGTGGATTGTATTTATTTTCCATAAGTGTTCTTATGTTGTTGGTTTCTAGTGTAATCATCCTATCACTGTCTCTGAGGTAAATGGATGTGTAATGCCTGTTTGATCAGTCTAGTGAATGTGTGATGTGACTGAAATTTCTTATACATGTTTGTTGGTTCAGTGATTTTACAACTGAAATGCTGCGCATTCCAAGTCTCCAATTTTAATCTGATGTCCTTATTTAATCTGATGTCCTCAAAGCCTGCATCGTCTTCAAGTTGGTCACATTTATTTGCCAGATGTCTGTATGCTTATTTTAACAATATGTAAACCCTCACTGGCTTGTTTTTTAAAGCCTCAAATGAATGTCACAAATTATTTTTAAAATACTTTTATTGTTTCTCACATATACATTTTAAAATAAAGTGTCGACAATCAACAACAAAAGAAGACATCCTCTGGCACAGGCCAGAAAAGACTGAAATGATATCCACCATTGGGCACAGATGTCATTTCAACATCTAGTTTGGATTTACACTTTGATTGTGACGTCAACTATAGTGAATTCAACGAGAAATCAAAAAAAAACTAATGTCACCATGTCATTAAATTTAGGTAAAAAAAAAAAAAATGTTTATAAAAAATACAAATATAATTCCCTTACGTTGATGACTTTTTGCAAATCCAATCAGTTTTCCACGTTGATTCAACATCATATCTTTTTTAAATCTATCTGATGATGTGGAAACAACGTTGATGCAACCGGTTTCTGCCCGGTGGGTTGATACACAACTAAAGCATCAAACCATCAAGTCCTTCAAAAAGACATAAAACATTTCTACAATATTTTACGTTTGCCTTTTCACAGCCAATAACCACAAAATAAAGCTTATGTACATTAATGCTTGCAGAATATCTGTTGGTTGTTCTGCTTGGAAACAATAGAAAATAAAGGGATTGGCACATTCTCCATACCCACAGCCTGGTTAAAATGACATCACAGTAGATGCCACGCCCTGCTCTCACGGCAGAAACGGTTCATCTTTGAGAGTTCGAAGAAAAGGATGACAAGCATGTGGGTGTCACATCAGATCGGACCAAAACTCACTTGACAACAAACAAAAACATAATTCATTGAAAATAGATTAGGCTCAATAGAAAACAGTCCATGGGAGACTAGATAGTGGGTTGTTTACGTCAGCAGAAGCTAGGTAGTTTACAGTGTCCTATAGCAGTGAAACTAGCATAGCCTTGACTGAGTGAGTTAAGGCATTTGTCTTACCATGTTCTGAAACTAGCACACAGTCATTATCAAACACAAGTTTCTCTCCATAATACTTGTAGTATTCACCAGTATCAAATGACACCCTATTCCCACATAGCACACTTCTTTGTCCCTACATAGGGAATATGGTGCCATTTGGAACAATAAAATACAGGTTAAAATAGTAAGGTTAAGTACTCTATGGCTTAGTCCGGTGTCTTTGTTCAGCTGCTCGCGAACACTAACGAACCACATGAAGCCAAACAAACCATTTGAAGCGTGAACTCTGAACCCTGTTTTGGAGGAGAGGGTCAAAGTAAGGCACCTTAAAGAAGATCACTGTGCCTTTGGTTTAATACGTACACCAGTTTTGATTTTGTCGGTTCAATTTACACACGCACACGCAAACACATACTTTAAACTCAAAGCGTACCACCCATTCACAACACCTCTGACTAAGCCTGTCTTGTATGGCCGCTGCTGTTGCACAAGGAAACGAACTGAAACTGCATTCCCCACTGCCAACCACTGGAGGGAGACAACTACACGGTAATGTGATTCTAGACGACAAGAGAAAGAAATGGATGGACAGCATGTTTTATTATAGTGACATTTGAAATCATATTTTAATAGCAGACTAGCCAGAGTTGAAAACTGAGCCAAACCGAACCAGGTAGCAGTAGAGTGTGCTGGGAGCTGAAAGTGCTCTTTTCCCAGAGAGGATCCAAAGACAGGGTCAATCTAAAATAACCCCATATACCCTTGATAGTGCACTACTTTTGATAAAAGTAGTCAAACGTAGTGCACTATATAGGCAATCGAGTGCATTTAAGATGCAACTGGTTAAGCCCCAAGAGCTAAGTGTGCCAGTCTTTCACCACATAAATATCTGTCCGAAAAGTAGGGCACTACATAGGGAATAGGGTGTAATTCGAGCCAGGGCCAGCCGAGTATTTCATGCTGTCTGTCCCATGGTGGTTTCATCAGGCTCTTGTGAGGCGGCTCTCTGCTCAGACCACACTACCATGCTACTTCACAATGGACCAGCAACACATTACGGGGAGGCAGGAGGGACAAAAAGCAGTTGGAAAATGAAACGCACTCCTACTATTGCACCGCACACCACAGCACAACTGAAATGTTAGAAATCACAGAGTTGTGCTTTGGAATAGTATTTTGCTTAGCCAACGCTAATTTGTTCCCTTCATATTTGGAGATTGCAATTAGCTACAGTGTGTGTCCACTTCAATGTGCCTTCGATGTTTAAATGAATGTACTGTTTCACTGGAACTTTATGACCCATTTAAAGTAATGAATTAGGACTAGCTTCAATGCAAGCTGTCATAAAACAGTACACTAGCCTACTGTCGCTCAGATAATTCACTGCTGTGGCTTCTAAGTTGTAAAGATCAACTGTACTTAATATATACTGCTGTTTTCTCCCCCACTTGATGCTAATAGAGTTAGAATACTGTTCTAATGCTGTTCTAATGCTGTTCCCACTAAGCCCCAGTGTTCTCTTTTAAGAGCCATGCCTGGAGCTGAGTTCCAGAGGGGGCAGAGTGAGGGCTGGTTCTACCCCCAGGGGGGAGCATGGTGGTGGGCGAGCTGCCCGTGAGGCCTGGCTTTCTGAGCAAAGCTCTGGTTTTCCCCCGTAGAGAGAGATATTACAGCAGTCAGTTCAGCTGGACTCTGCTCTGTAAACCTCCCAGGTATGGAGCGAACACAGACCGCTCTGGGTCTGCTGCCAAATACACACACACACACACACACACACACACACACACACACACACACACACACACACACACACACACACACACACACACACACACACACACACACACACACACACACACACACACACACACACACACACACACACACACACATCTCTGTTTTACTCCGCCTAACTGGGCTTATCAGAGCTCAATATTACCTAATACTTCCATCTGGAGAGAGAACAAGGAGAGCTAAGTTACAGTTTTATAAGTTGGCTGTGTGTGTGTGATTCAGGGAACAGGTTTCTCTCTACGTACTTTAGTTCTGTGCTCTCTCCTCTATTATTCCTGGTACAGTAGAAGGAGTTCATGTGTCAGCAAACCTTTGGTCCCCACATCACCACACACTACCGTAGGGACTAAGCAAGGATGGACAGAAACCAGAGGTACGACAAACAACAGCAGACACTTGCCTGAGATAAAAGAAACAGATATAGAACACAGACAACATCACAGGGAAAAAATGAAAAGATGTGAGAAAGTAACACGTTTTTTTGAGCTGCTAAAGTGCGGTTGGTTGGGATAGATTGTCAGGAGGGCTGTAGAGTCACATTAGGGGCCCAAGAGGAACCACAGAGGGGTCTGAAGAGGCTGGAGAGTCTCAGTGGGCAATTCTCAAATGTCCCCCTATTCGCTATGTAGTGCACTACTTTGCACTACTTATGACCAGAGCCCCCCCCCCCCCCCCCCCCCCCATGCTAAATTTGCCATGGGGCATCGTAATGATTCTCTGTTTGAAATCAGTTTTAAGTAACATCCGATAACTAGGGATGGGAAAGATGTCTGGACAGAAGGAGAGCACTATATGGGGAATTGGGGTGTCATTTGTCAGCCAGTATGTCAGTCCCCTGGTCTCTTCTCAGGGCTCCAAGCTGCAGACTCTGAGGTCTACAGACTCTTGAGGTCTACAATGGTCTACAGTCCATTGTGTGTGGAGCTGGGTAGAATCACCGTGGGAGGGGCTTAATACCAGCGCCGGGCTACATCTCCCCCAGCCCAGTGAGAGGGAGGGATGGAGGGATAAGGGGAGAGAGAGGGAGGGATGGAGGGGTCACGGAGGAGGGGCCGGCCGCAGGCTCTTGCACTTCATGTCGTCCAGACCCTTCCAGTACTTGTAGTTCTCTGACAGGTGCTCCATGAGGCCAGGTAGACTGGCGAAGGCTGGGGGGGGGGCAGAGGAGAGTGTGAGGTTAACGCCAGCGGAAATGACAGCTGGGGCAACTGGGTCTCAGGCAGCGTGTGTGTCTGTTGTTTACTTCCTAGTTTCCGACTCATTTGTTACCCCTCTGCATGAGCTTGACCTGGCAACCACCCGGCAATGGCCCAGCCCTGACCCTGATTCATTAAAACCTGCTGTGTGAGTGCATATGTGCGATATGATTGTGTGTGTGTGTGTGTGTGTTTGTGTGTGTGTGTTACAAAACTGAAGCACAAAGGCTGCGTTTAGACAGGCAGTCCAATTCTGATCTTTTTTCCACTAATTGGTCTTTTGACCAATCACGTCAGATCTTTTTACAACGGATCTTTTTCACAGCTGATCTGATTAGCCAAAGATCCGAATTGGGCTGCCTGTCTAAACGCGGCCTTTGTGCTTCTGCGTGTGCGTCTGTGAATGTGTGCGCTTTTGTATCCACTTTTTGTGTACTTGTGTGTTTGTGCTATTGTGTGTGTGTACATTAGGTCCTGCTTCACTGCGTCTTGACTTAACCCCTCCGGCCCCCGGATACCCCCCCGCTTCTCCACCCTGTCCCAGTGGCCTCTAGGAACTTTTCCGTGACATCATCAGTTTTATTGAATTTAAACACGTGTTCCCTTCTCTGATGGAGGGGGGTAACCTCCGGCAACACCCCAATGTCAGAGGGAACGGTGAAATGGGGAATAACTGTATACTATCCTCTTTTGACCCATCCCCTTCTCCCTCCCTCTCTCCTTCCTCTGGGCTACTGTGCTCCACTGTGACGTGAGAAGGAAGACTCTACCTCTTTTACAGGGATGGAGGGAATAGAAGAGAGGAGGAGAAGAGAGGAGGGAAGGCATGGGAAAGTTCTATTCCATATTTCCTCCCCCCTCCCTGTGGGTCCTCTGTGTGTGTGTGTGTGTGTGTGTGTGTGTGTGTGTGTGTGTGTGTGTGTGTGTGTGTGTGTGTGTGTGTGTGTGTGTGTGTGTGTGTGTTCTTACCATCCCAAGCGTCAAACATGTCTGTGATGAAGTAGTCTATGAAGGAGATCTGAGACTTGGGGATACTACAGGTGTTCCTGTCAAAGACAGGCATGACCACCGGTAGACCCTGTCTCTTCTCCTCATCAGTCTAAAATATAAGGATAGATTCACACACAGGTTAACACACACACACATACTGTAGTATACAAGAGATATATGTACACAGTCACACCACATACAGATTTATTTTTCCAAAATACTTGTGGATACATTTGCATGTTTGCTAAAATGGTTGTAACACCTGACAATGTTCCAGAAATGCATGACATCTAGTCTACAGCGTGGCCAATGTGTTTCCTAATTTGACTTCTTAAATGAATAAACTTTACATATTGATTAACGGAGATAGTTTTTTTGGGCCACCAAGCCAAAACTGTGATATAATTTAAATTGTGATGGTGAGTAAAAAATGTAAACTAAGGATTTCACAAAAATGTCACATTCTGTCATGAAGAGCACATGTTCAATTTCATTAAAAAAAAGTGTTCCCATCTCAAAAAAGTAAGTGCCTCTTCACCTTAATTAAATAATGAAAAATGGTTATTATTTAAACAAAAACGATACATCCTACAACGCCCCTCAATATGTCAAAGTGTAGTTCTAGGACTTGTGCTTCCAATGAGTGGTATTATATGGCTCTAGAGTGGATGGTTAGCGGTGTTATGTTGCGTAAATAACCAAAATAACCACATCTGGGAAAAATCCACTTGAACGGCCCTCGAACTGGTAATTACTAGTTAAATCAGCCATGAATCCCCTTGTGACAGGGAATGGAAGCTTGTTGTGTGCAACAGTGAGGGGCAATGTAATGTAAGATTCACACACATTTTTCGGTTGGTAAAGCATTCCTAGCTTGTCTATCTAAGGGTAACAGGGTTGACGTGTTATGCTCGACCCGCTCAGTTTTTCAACACAAAAAATCAGAAAATGGCCAAAAAGAGTAGAACCAGCTCACCTTTCTTTACACAATGATTTGACTGTTAGAAGCTCAATGTTTCTTTAGAAATAAATAGAGTTCAATTCACGTAACAGGGTGAACCTTAAAATGAGGCACAGACATAAATGAATCACTAATCACATGAAATAAATAATCATCTTCAGAAATAACTTTGTCAAAGCAACAAAATAACTAGGGCTTTACAACGATGGTGAACACTTGGAGACATTTTGGGGATTAGTGGGTTAAAATCTTCCTTTAAGTCACAAAGTCAAGTCTTTTTTCATAATGAAAATCAGAGTTAATGAATTCTACCTGTGGTCTATATTAAAGGGCACTTCATTTCTTATAACAGGCTTTTACAATTCCATATTGTGCTCAATTTCTACTTAACACTCATTTTGTGGAATGACCCAGTACATATTAAGTTCTGCTCATTGGATGTTGGTTGGAACGCTCTCCTAAAGTTTGTTTGTTGATTTGTCATGTGTACAATGAAAGACGTGGAGTCACTACATGACTGATAATGTATCATGTTTGTTGTCATTTCTGTAGTCATTTAAACGCATGTTAGTGTTTTTAGTATGCTTTTGATATGTGTTAAGTACAATAAAAATGCATTTTGACAAAATATATTGTAGCGGCCGCAGCCTATTAGAACAGGGTTTGATAAACTATAGTTGGGACCCAAAGTGGGTCCTGAGCATGTGAACAGTGGATCGCGAGTTATGAGTAAACATTTATAATGACACACTATTTCTTCTGAATTTGGGTCATTTGAGGACAGTGCATTTCACATTTGGGTCTTGAGCTATTTGCCATACATTTGAATAAAAAAATATATCTCTTACAAATACATTTAAATGCATGTTGGAATATATTTAACAAACCATTTCCAACTAAATTTAAAAATAATAATGACCAAATATATCGATAAATACTTGTAAAAATTATGTCTTTTTTGAAATACATTCAATACATTTTCTGAAGCATTTAACATATATTGTGATATACATTTTATATACGATTATATATACATTTTAAATACATTCTGTAATACATCTGGCATGTATTTAAAAAAAAAATATATATATATATATATATAAATAAAATACATTATCTGGCCAATTTAAAATATTTCACAAGTGTCCTAACTTTTTTATCTAAAATATATTACAAAAAATAAATCTGTATGTGACAACACAAATGCATTTCCCACACTGTATACCACCAGACAGACAGACAGACAGACAGACAAGGTCAGACAGACTGATAGAGGCAGAAAGAGAGAGGCAGAAATGGTAGGGAACAGATCTATTGGTGCACACAGATAGCTGAAGTAGACAGTTGTTAAGGTCAGGATGGCCAGCTGCAGACACTGTCCTATAGCAGGAGAAAAGCCAAAGCTGCTATGACATACTCTCCCGCCTTTCTTAGAGTGTTGAGCCGGGTTAAAACCACACTGAACACAGCTGATTTTAGCTGAAGTTTTGGTTAGGAGTACTACGACCTGCCTCCAAAACCATTTCTAATAGAAATCTTTTTATACACACTGCCCACTCACCTGTGCGAAGTACTCCTGGGAGATGCGTCCAGCCCATTCTATGCAGAGCTCCAGGGGTCTGCAGGGGTTGGCCACGTCAGCACACTTGATCATCATCCTCTTGATCAGCAGCCGGTTCTCTGGGCTGTTCCTGATACTGGCTGGGCCCTCGCTGTCACTGCCTTCACTCTGTTACAGAGAAACACACACAGACAAGGTCAGAATCGCACACAGACAAGGTCAGAGACACAAACACACACGCAAACACACATATAGACGCTTAGCTTTCATTTGACACTACATTTGATACGCTCCTATGAACTTCACATGGTGGTGCTCATGGGTCCTTTTACATGGAACTGACCGTGTGTGTGAATATACACTGACGTACAAAACATTAGGAACACCTGCTCTTTCCATGACATAGAGAGACCAGGTGAATCCAAGTGAAACCTATGATCCCCTATCGATGTCACCTGTTAAATCCACTTCAATTAGTGTAGATGAAGTGGTGGAGTCAGGTTAAAGAAGGATTTTTAAGCCTTTAGACAATTGAGACATGGATGGTGTATGTGTGCCATTCAGAGGGTAAATGGGCAAGACTAAAGATTGAAGTGCCATTGAACGGGGTATGGTAGTAGGTGCCAGGCACACTGGTTTGAGTGTGTCAAGAACTGCAAAGCTGCTGGGGTTTTCACGCTCAACAGTTTGCCGCGTGCGTCAAGAATGATCCACCACCTAGAACAGTTCATTGATAAATGTCAAAATACTTAGCCTGTTATTCCCATTCTCTCATTAATGCTTATGATATATACACTACCGTTCAAAAGTTTGGGGTCACTTAGAAATGTCCTTTTGTTTTAAAGAAAAGCATTTTTTTTGTCCATTAAAATAACATCAGATTGATCAGAAATACAGTGTAGACATTGTTAAAACTTCTTATGGCTGCAATCCCGTTAACGAGATGATATGACAACAGCCAGTGAAAGTGCAGGGCGCCAAATTCAAACAACAGAAATCTCATAATTAAAATTCCTCAAACATACATGTATCTTATACCATTTTAAAGGTAATCTTGTTGTTAATCCCACCAAAGTGTCCGATTTCAAATAGGCTTTACAGTGAAAGCACCACAAACGATTATGTTAGGTCACCGCAAAATCACAGACAAACACAGTCATTTTTCCAGCTAAAGACAGAAGTCACAAAAAGCAGAAATAGAGATCAAATTAATCACTAACCTTTGATGATCTTCATCAGATGACACTCATAGGACTTCATGTAACACAATACATATATGTTTTGTTCGATAAAGTTCATATTTATATCCAAAAACCTCAGTTTACATTGGCGCCATGTTCAGAAATGCCTCCAAAATATCTGGAGAAATTGCAGAGAGGCCGTCAAATAACATAAATACTCATCATAAACTTTGATGAAAGATACATGTTTTACATAGAATTAAAGATACACTTGTTCTTAATGCAACCGCTGTGTCAAATTTCAAAAGCTTTACGGCAAAAGCACAATATTCAATAATCTGAGAACAGCATTCAGCCACAAAAGGAAGCCATACAGTTACCCGCCAAATTGTGCAGTCAACAAAACACATAAAAAGCATTATAAATCTTCATTTACCTTTGCTGATCTTCGTCGGAATGCACTCCCAGGACTCCCACTTCCACAAGAAATGTTTGTTTTGTTCGGTAATGTCCATCATTTATGTCCAAATAGCTATTTTTGTTAGCGTCTTTGGTAAACAAATCCAAAGTCAGGAAGCACGTTCACTAAAAGCAGACGAAATGTCAAAAAGTTCCGTAACAGTCAGTAGAAACATGTCAAATGATGTATTGAATCAATCTTTAGAATGTTTTTAACATAAATCTTCAGTAACGTTCCAACCGGAGAATTACATTGACTTCAGATGTGCGATGGAACAGAGCTCCCTCTCATGTGAACGCCCATGGTCAGCGCATGGTCAGGTCATGATAGACCTGACTAATTCCTGTCTCCTTCGGCCCCACTTCACAGTAGAGGCACCAGACAAGGTTCTACAGACTGTTGACATCTAGTGGAAGCCGTAGGAAGTGGAAACTCATCCATATCCCACTGTGTATTCAATAGGGGCTTGGTTGAAAATTGACCAACCTCAGAATTCCCACTTCCTGTTTGGATTTTTTCTCAGGTTTTTGCCTGCCATATGAGTTCTGTTATACTCACAGACATCATTCAAACAGTTTTAGAAACTTCAGAGTGTTTTATATCCAATACTAATAATAATATCCATATATTAGCAACTGGGACTGAGGAGCAGGCAGTTTACTATGGGCACCTCTGTGCACCTTTCATCCAAGATACTCAATACTGCCCCTGCAGCCATAAGAAGTTATTAACAACTTACAGACGGTAGGCAATTAAGGTCACATTTATGAAAACTTAGGACACTAAAGAGGCCTTTCTACTGACTCTGAAAAACACAAAAAGAAAGATGCCCAGGGTCCCTGCTCATCTGCGTGAACGTGCCTTAGGCATGCTGCAAGGAGGCATGAGGACTGCAGATGTGGCCAGGGCAATAAATTGCAATGTCTGTACTGTGAGACGCCTAAGCCAGTGCTACAGGGAGACAGGACGGACAGCTGATCATCCTCGCAGTGGCACCACGTGTAACAACACCTGCACAGGATCGGTACATCAGAACATCACATCTGCAGGACAGGTACAGCACTACCTGAGTTACACCAGGAATGCACAATCCTTCCATCAGTGCTCAGACTGTCCACAATAGGCTGAGAGAGGCTGGACTGAGGGCATGTAGGCCTGTTGTAAGGCAGGTCCTCCCCAGACATCACCGGCAACAACGTCGCCTATGGGCACAAATCCACCGTCGCTGGACCAGACAGGACTGGCGAAAAGTGCTCTTCACTGACGAGTCGCGGTTTTGTCTCACCAGGGGTGATGGTCGGATTCGCGTTTATCGTTGAAGGAATGAGCGTTACGCCGAGGCCTGTACTCTGGAGCGGGATCGATTTGGAGGTGGAGGGTCCATCATGGTCTGGTGTGTCACAGCATCATCGGACTGTGCTTGTTGTCATTGCAGGCAATCTCAACGCTGTGCGTTACAGGGAAGACATCCTCCTCCCTCATGTGGTACCCTTCCTGCAGGCTCATCCTGACATGACCCTCCAGCATGACAATGCCACCAGCCATACTGCTCGTTCTGTGCGTGATTTCCTGCAAGACAGGAATGTCAGTGTTCTGCCATGGCCAGCGAAGAGTCCGGATCTCAATCCCATTGAGTACATCCGGGACCTGTTGGATCGGAGGGTGAGGGCTAGGGACATTCCCCCCAGAAATGTCCAGAAACTTGCAGGTGCCTTGGTGGAAGAGTGGGGTAATATCTCACAGCAAGAACTGGCAAATCTGGAGCGGTCCATGAGGAGGAGATGCACTGCAGTACTTAATGCAGCTGGTGGCCACACCAGATACTGACTGTTACTTTTGATTTATTTTGACACCCCCTTTGTTCAGGGACACATTATTCCATTTCTGTTAGTCACATGTCTGTGTAACTTGTTCAGTTTATGTATCAGTTGTCGAATCTTGTTATGTTCATACAAATATTTACACATGCTAAGTTTGCTGAAAATAAATGCAGTTGACAGTGAGAGGACGTTTCTTTATTTGCTGAGTTTATACGTATATATATATTAGTATTTTCCGTTCCCACACCACGATGAGCATATGTTAATGACTTTATTATATAATAATAAACTGCACACGGACGCTAGCACACACACACAAACACACACATACACAGAGAAGTCTGTGTCTTACATTTGAGCTGGACTCCTCGATGGCAGCCATTGGTTTGTTGATGCTGTTGGCAAACTTGTTGACATGTTCAAAATGGCGGGTCATCTCTGTAGCCAGCACCATGTCAATGATGGCCTGCCTCAATGTCCGGAACTGAGTCCTAATATAAACACACACAGAGAGGCGGGTTACAGGACCAGGATAATCAACTGTCCTCAATGTTTTCAAAGAAGTTCTAGGTTCATACAAATCTAGAAGTGAATCACATCACATGATATGTTCCAGGGTAATAACCCAACATGCTCCATATCTGACGCCAGTGGTTTAGTGATCCCTCTTATGGCGTAGAGGAAGAGGCATGTCAATTCATTCTTCTGACAAGGACATGGCCTCTGGTTAGGAATTCTACTGTAGAAACACTTTAAGCTTCATGTGGAAACCACCTTTTACTTTCCTAAACTCTATGTGACTCTAGCCTGGTCCCAGAATATGTTTGTGCTGTCTTGCCAACTCTTATGCTCATTGTCATGCCGGTGACATTGACCATAGGAGTTTGCAAGACAGCACAAACATATGGAAGACAGCACAAACAGATATGGGACTAGGCTAGGCTGTCGATGTTCTCGAAGATGTTGCTCTAAGCTCTGTGTGACTGTACCTGTCGATGTTCTTGAAGATGTTGCTCTTGCTGTCCCTGACGGTGAGTTGGAAGGCGAGGGCGGCGTGGTGACTCTCTAACACAGCTGTGTCATTGTACAGGATGGCCAGCTCACTTCCTGCGTTGCACAGGAAGCTGTTGGTCCTCCCCGGGTGGTCCACGTCATGGACCGTTGCCGCGATCAATGCAGCCACCTCGTCCAGTTGGTCTAGACTGCCCTGAGAAAACGATACAACCAGGAAGTAATGTTACTCAACTACAAGGAATAGAAATTTGACATTTTTAGAAATTTTTTGATAGCTTTGTTTTGGAGTGCTCGAGTACTTGGAAAAAAAGAAGCAATTACAGCCTCAAGTCTTCTTGGGTGTGACGCTACAAGCTTGGCACACCTGTATTTGGGGAGTTTCTCCCATTCTTCTCGGCGGTTCCTCTCAAGCTCTGTCAGGTTGGATGGGGAGTGTCGCTGCACAGCTATTTTCAGGTCTTTCCAGAGATGTTCGATCGGGTTCAAGTCCGGGCTCTGGCTGGGTCACTCAAGGATATTCAGAGACTTGTCCCGAAGCCACTCCTGCGTTGTCTTGGCTGTGTGCTTAGGGTTGTTGTCCTGTTGGAAGTTGAAACTTCGCCCCAGTCTGAGGTCCTGAGCGCTCTGGAGCAGGTTTTCATCAAGGATCTCTCTGTACTTTTCTCCGTTTATCTTTCCCCACAGCATGATGCTGCTACCACCATGCTTCACCATAGGAATGGTGCCAGGTTTCCTCCAGACATGACGCTTGGCATTCATGCCAAAGAGTTCAATCTTGGTTTCATCAGACCAGAGAATATTGTTTCTCATGGTCTGAGAGTCTTTAGGTGCCTTTTCGCAAACTCCAAGTGGGCTGTCACGTGCCTTTTACTGAGAAGTGGCTTCCATCTGGCCACTTTACCATAAAGGCCTGATTGGTGGAGTACTGCAGAGATGGTTGTCCTTCTGGAAGATTCTACCATCTCCACAGAGGAACACTGGAGCTCTGTCAGAGTGACCATTGGGTTCTTGGTCACTTCCCTGACCAAGGCACTTCTCCCTCGATTGCTCAGTTTGGCCGGGCGGCCAACTCTAGGAAGAGTCTTGGTGGTTCCAAACTTTTCCATTTAAGAATGATGGAAACCACTGGGTTCTTGGTGACCTTCAATGCTGCAGAAATGTTTTGGTGTCCTTCCCCAGATCTGTGCCTCGACACAATCCCGTCTCGGAGATCTACGGATAATTCCTTCGACCTCGTGGCTTGGTTTTTGCTCTGACATGCACTGTCAACTGTGGGACCTTATATAGACAGGTGTGTGCCTTTCCAAATCATGTCCAATCAATTGAATTTACCACATCTCAAGGATCATCTCAAGGATGAACAATGGAAACAGGTTGGACCTGAGCTCAATTTCGAGTCTCATAGCAAAGGGTCTGAATAATTACGTAAATAAGGTATTTCTATTTGCAAACATTTCTAGAAACCTGTTTTCAATTTGTCATTATGGGGTATTGTGTGTAGATTGATGAGGAACATGTTTTATTTAATTAATTTTAGAACAAGACTGTAATGTAACAGAATGTGGGAAAAGTCAAGGGGTCTGAGTACTTTCTGAAGGCGCTGTATATGCCAACAGTGCGCAACAATGCATAATTTATCATAACCATTACAGATAACAAATACTAATTGCAAAATTTCCCTGTATATATTCAGTCAATAAAAAAACAAGTGCCATTTAAGATGAATTTATTGCAACCGGCAGGTAGCCTAGTGGTTAGAGTGTTGGGCCAGTAACCGAAAGGTTGCAAGATCGAATCCTTGAGCTGATCAGGTACAAATCTGTCGTTCTGCCCGAGAACAAGGCAGTTAACCCAATGTTCCTAGGCTGTCATTGAAAATTAGATTTTTTTCTTAACTGACTTGCCTTGTTAAAGTAACAAACTGATTATATTGTGGAACACAATCTTCAAAAAGCTTGCTTTGGCATAGCACTGTTTTGTTAATTTAGCAGACAAGACGCTCCTATTTCCCGAGCCTTTATACCAGTTAAGACAACTATTTTATGCCAGTGCGAAGTGATGCGCATCTCGTGTCTGGAACAGTTATTTTCAAAGAGTGATAATTTGAAACGGGGCCGAATTTGGTGAGTTAAAAGAAAACATGTTCAGGTTACAAACCAAAATGTCTTCTTTTATGTACATACGTTCAAATTTAGTTTATTCTGCCTGTTCTTTGGAATTTTCTAAAATGGATTCACAATTCCACATTTGAACACTGCACGGTGATGAGTTACAGCCATGGCATCAGTTTGGTGAGTCGGCCTATGCTTAATGATTCTGATGAAAATACACTCTTTGTCTTGATTAAACCAATGTTTTTGCATATTTTCATATTTTATTGTCTATGTTTGTGGTTATAGCCAGGGATGGCAAAAATGACAAAATACAATGACAAAATACCATAAAGATCAATGTATTTAATCAAAATACAAGACTGCAACAACATTCTCAATAACAGTAACAAAAAAAGTTGTTCTTGCTATGATATGTAGTTTATCTACCTTAGTTGGGCAAGTCACTCTGGATAAAAATGTAAATGTATATGTGAAAAGGAACATGTCAAAATGAACTGCAAAGCACACTGGGTATTATTGGCCTTGTTTTGGGGTGGAGCTCATTAGAATATACTCAGCATGCTTTGCAATTGTTCATTGTTCATACAAAACAGAAAATACGTTGAAGTGTAGTTCAGCCCAGTGAAATTCAAAATACAAAATACTCAGAAGAAATGAAAAATACGTATTTCAAATACATGTAACAGAAATACTGCAATCTCTGGTTATAGCCTAAACTAACCAATACTAAATGGCACTAGTAGTTCGCAAAGTAGCCTAAGCCGGAAAATAGACGGGAAGCAATTATTCCAAAACTGCAGCGTTCGTTGTTAGAACACATATTTCCCTATTTCAGTCAACCAGTCCATTTTGAATTTGTGATAAAACTGTCATCATTTGGCAAGGAGTGTAGCTTGTGTATCCCATCAGTTGGATACACTTTTATAGGCATTTACATCTGTAGACCTAATGGAAGTGTAACAGTATAACTTTAGACCGTCCCCTCGCCCCGACCCGGGCGCGAACCAGCGAACCTCTGCACACATCAACAACTGACACCCACGAAGCGTCGTTACCCATCGCTCCACAAAAGCCGCGGCCCTTGCAGAGCAAGGTGCAACCCTACTTCTAGGTTTCAGAGCAAGTGACGTAACTGATTGAAACGCTACTAGCGCGTACCCGCTAACTAGCTAGCCATTTCACATCCGTTACACTCACCCCCCTTTCAACCTCCTCCTTTTCCGCAGCAACCAGTGATCCGGGTCAACAGCATCAATGTAACAGTATAACTTTAAACCGTCCCCTCGCCCCGACCCGGGCGCGAACCAGCGAACCTCTGCACACATCAACAACTGACACCCACGAAGCGTCGTTACCTATCGCTCCACAAAGGCCACGGCCCTTGCAGAGCAAGGTGCAACCCTACTTCTAGGTTTCAGAGCAAGTGACGTAACTGATTGAAACGCTACTAGCGCGTACCCGCTAACTAGCTAGCCATTTCACATCCGTTACAGAAGCTTGTTTGCGCACTCAGCACGCGTGTGTAGAGGCAGCGGTCGGAACGCAATTGAGTGATTGAGACACGGAGGGGAAAGGGGATTTAGTGAGAAGAACTGTGTGACGCTTGGCTTGGTTTCTTTTTTTGTTGTGCACCGCAAATGCACATGTACAAATGGAACACTAGAGTCAAAGCAAACGAACGTTGTCTTCAAGAAAACATTTCGATCTCTTGTTAAAGATCAAGTTTGGACGCCCGTTTGAGTGCTCGATTACTCATGCCCAATTGTCTGAGATCGTGCATAAGCTATAAATACTGTGTAAACTCTCTCTCAGCATAACCTCATACTCAACAAAGGAATAATACCTAAAAAATGCACGCAATGCGAGCACAACTAATAATAATAATCACTAGCAAATGTTCACTTTATGACAAGAAGAGGAGATATTTATTGGAGGGGATAAGCGGGGAGAAAAGAAAGGCAATGTATTAGGATCTCAATGCCCTCAAGGCAAAACACGTATTGACTGAGTCCAATATGAAGACAATAAAAACATCCCCACTACAACTCTCACTGGTCACTGACATACATTCATCTCCTGCCAAGCAAAGCAAACTGATACTCTACACGCTGTTGAAAACACATGGCAGGGAATTACATAGATCAATGTATCAGTCAACACACTGAGATGTCAGGCCGTGATAATGTTGCGCTGATACATTCAAGCTAGCTGGTGTCAGTAGTCCTTTCACTTGTGAAAGTAGTTTACGTGTGCACATCCAACCAATCTCTAGGTACAGTGCACTGTTGTATCCTTCCATAGCATATTGCAGGTGTGACCGAAAGGTCTTCATCAGGCCTCTGAGGAGAGTCTTTATCTCTGTGTGTGTGTGTGTGTGTGTGTGTGTGTTTGGCCTACCTTGACCTTCTCCTTGCGTAGGAAGTAGGCTGTAGCGTGGAGGACGTCAGCGGCGTGGGTGGAGTTGTGGTAGGAGTTGGAGGCGTGGTAATTAGCCTCTATGACCTGGAGCCAGCAGCGTAGAGTAGCCTCACTGCAGCTCAGGAACTCACACACCCCGAACCGAGCAAAGATTTTCAAGCCCAGGTAGGTCAGAGGTCTGCGGGGATGACAGAGAGAGGACAGGGGAGATAGATGAGTGATAGAGAGAGGGTGTTCGTTCAAGTCCCTTCTGTATTGGTCTCTCTCTCTCTCTCTCTCTCTCTCTCTCTCTCTCTCTCTCTCTCTCTCTCTCTCTCTCTCTCTCTCTCTCTCTCTCTCTCTCTCTCTCTCTCTCTCTCTCTCTCTCTCTCTCTCTCTCTCTCTCTCTCTCTCTCTCTCTCTCTCTCTCTCTCTCTCTCTCTCTCTCTCTCTCTCTCTCTCTCTCTCTCTCTCTCTCTCTCTCTCTCTCTCTCTCTCTCTCTCTCTCTCTCTCTCTCTCTCTCTCTCTCTCTCTCTCTCTCTCTCTCTCTCTCTCTCTCTCTCTCTCTCATCTCCTCCCTCCGTACCTCTTACAGGTGACAGCTTCCAGCTCCAGGATGTTAAACTCCCATTGGTCTTCGCCATCCAGCATCTCAGCGATGGCCGGAGGGATGTCATTCAGCGTTACTGGGATGGCCAACTGACTCTGGCTCAAATCTGTAGACACACACACATGCACCCATTCGTTCACGCGCGTGCACAAGCATTGATTTATTGATTGATCAATTGATTGATTGCATTTGGGACATTTGAGAGCAATACGCAACAACAACAATTTCCAATTTAGTCCTCAGCTGTATGCCTAAGTTACTTAGCAACACTGCCTCATGGTAAAGGGTCAAATACAGGTATACTAAGAAGTCTACTAAGGTCTATTAAGAAATGCAAGGGGCAAAAAGCACATGCTGCTTCCTAAAGATTAGCAGGAGAGGACTTTTTTGGACTTCTCAGCAGTGCCCTTCCATTTCTCAGAAAGAAGACGTAATTACGTAATTCTCTCTCCCATCGCGACTTAAACAAATAGAAGTGGATTACGCAATGACTGCCGATGGACTAGACTCCAACTGATTAAATAAACGATCTGAGACATTTTGTATTTTCCATCACTCTGCAGACAGACAGAGGTCCATACACTAAATGTCCCCCATCACGTGTAGTACTGTGAACGGTTCCAGTGTAATTACATTTCATGAAAAAAAATACATTATGCAACACAAATATACCACTAAAACGACACATTATTAGACTCAGTTTGTGTGGTTAGAGTGAACCCCAGGGTCCTAGATGTAAGTAGCAGTCGTATTCTGGTAGGATAATGAATAAATATCATATTTATGTGATGTTTTATGAGGAAACAGACTGGTGCTTACTTGGAAAAGTACTTTTGGAGAAGACATACTCGTTGCCAGACAGTCTCCGTAAGCCGTCCTGCAGAAGGAAAAAGACGACAAATCACTCTCTTTTGGTACTGTATATCGCAAATCTGGCTAATAACAACATATTTGACATTGTACAATGACTTCAGCATTCTAATTCACCCAACGAGACATATCCCACATAACTCAGGAACTCTTGTGTTTGAGTATTGTGTTTGTGAGAATAGGAGGGGAGGGGAGTTGAGGAGAGATGAGGGGAGATGAGGAGAGGTGAGGAGAGGTGAAGAGAGGTGAGGTGAGGAGAAGTAAAGAGAGGAGAGTGGAGAAAGGAGAGGTGAAGAGAGGAGAGGTGAGGAGAGGAGAGGTGAGGAGAGATTATGAGGAGAGGTGAGGAGAGGAGAGGTGAGGAGAGATTATGAGGAGAGGTGAGGAGAGGAGAGGTGAGGAGAGGTTATGAGGAGAGGTGAGGAGAGGAGAGGTGAGGAGAGATTATGAGGAGAGGTGAGGAGAGTTAAATTCCCTGTACGACAAACAGTCTATAACTCTCTGTTTCAGGACGTTGATCACTGTGAATGTAATGGATGTTTAATGGATCTCAGTGTGTGTGTGTGTGTGTGTGTGTGTGTGTGTGTGTGTGTGTGTGTGTGTGTGTGTGTGTGTGTGTGTGTGTGTGTGTGTGTGTGTGTGTGTGTGTGTCATAGTGGGTCTCTGTCTGTCTGCCTGTGTGAGACTGGACGAATGGCACCCAACCACTTCAAATGTTGTGGACCAACCTAAAATAATTTACATTTTCTTATAACCCTTTTAAATTATATTGAATTGTGTGAATCCTGTTGTAAATAAAGCTATGTTTGTAGCCATTGTCCAGTCTGAAGCCTTGACCCAGGAGGAATCACATTCCTAACTCCAACTTAACCTGAGCCCTATTCAATCAAAACCTGCAGCCAGGAGTTTCCGGGACAAACCCCGGAAACTCACTAAATTAAACATGCTTTTACATGGTGTGGGAATTTTCAATTTTTCATGTATCCTAAAAACTGGTTCCAGACTTTGATTAAATTGGGCCTGTGAAGGAATGTGTGTGTACGTGTGTGTGTGTGTAAGTATGTTTGTGTGTGTGTGTGTGTGTGTGTGTGTGTGTGTGTGTGTGTGTGTGTGTGTGTGTGTGTGTGTGTGTGTGTGTGTGTGTGTGTGTGTGTGTGAGAGCGTGTCTGTAGCCCCTAACTCACGCTCATGAGCCCCCCTACAAGGTCGTTGGTGTGTGGGTCGTCCTCCTTGGAGGCCAGCTGAGGAGAGTAGAGCTCTGTGGTCCTCAGGATCTCCAGGACCCGGTCCAGCGCCTCCGCTACGGACACCGGACTGGACTCCTGAGCCGCGTTGATGATGTTGATCACCTGGAGGAGGGAGATGTAGCACACAGTTACATTTTATTTAACACACACACACACACACACACACACACACACACACACACACACACACACACACACACACACACACACACACACACACACACACACACACACACACACACACACACACACACACACACACACACACACACACACACACACACACAGCACTGAGGGAAACGTCACTCATCAGCCAGAAGCCAGTCTTTCTTTGAGCCTGTTTCAGGGAGCTCTGCATGTGATGCCGTAGAAATCATGTCGGGAACCAAATAGACAAATAAAGCAGCTAGTCAGAGAAGATAGGAACATCATAAAGCCTAGAGTTACACTCTGGTCTCTGGAGAGGCTTTCAGTCATAGGCTGATCCCAGATCTGTGCAATTAAACAAGGCCTTCACCTATCCCATCAAATCACCATCCATTCCTGTTGAACTCTCGTCAGTGAATTGGTTTTTTATTTAAAACTCAGACTGGCACAAGAGTCAGATTAGACTGACAGATCTTTCAACTCTGTTGTCACAATCATTAGAATCTTCAGGTCAAACCTGACGTTGTAATCAAGGCTGGTGCTTGCCAATCAGGTTTATTGGACACTGTTCAGTCAGATGGACAGACTTCGAGTTTCACTGGCCACAGAACTGTAAACAGCTTGAAATTGCATAACATTCCAAGAATGTTTGCAAATGTTCAGAGAACACCGTTTGGAGAACTTTCCATCGGTTTCTCAGAGCACTATTCCGGGAACATTCCTGTGACATTCTGAGAACCATCAATTGTCAGTTGGGTCGGCTAGAAGTTATGTCCCAACAATATGGGAACTTCAAACCACACTTGTTGTGTCCCAGATCTTCGCCATGTGATGTGGTCTTTCTGTGGTTGAGAGGGCTCTGAAAAGATATGTTGAACTTTCTATTGCCTCTGATAGGTCTTCATCCTCGCGCTAGCTTCAGGGAGTGTCAGGTATGGTTCTAGGAACATCCTCTATTGGTTTGGAAGGAGCACAGAGTGGGAAAGGAGAGGAGAATGTGTCTGTGTGTGTGTGGGTTGGTTGGTTCTTCTATCCTTGTGGCGACCTAAAATCCCCCAAATTTCCCACAAGGATAGTAAAACAAGGACAATTCTCCCTCGTGGGGACATGTCCCATGTCCCCATGAGGACAAAGGTTATTTTCAGCTTAGGGGTTAGGTTTAGGGTTAAAATTACTGTTAAGGTAATGGTTTAGTGGTTAGGTTTAGAGTTAGGAGTTAAGTTTAGGGTTTGGATTAGGGTTACGTGTTAAGTTTAGGATTAGGGTTAAATTTAGGGTTATGTTAAGGGTAAGTAAGGGTTAGGGTTAGGGGCTAGGGAAAATAGGACTTTGAATGGAAATGAATTTTAGGTCCCCACGAGGATAACGTGTGTGTGTGTGTGTGTGAGTGTGTGGCGTCTGTGTGCACTGTACCTTGGTGATGGGGGCCTCTATGGTCATTGAGTGGATTCTGGCTACAGATGAGTACCTGCGGTTTTGCAGACTGGGTGCTGGAGACAACAAGACATAAGTTATCAGGACTACAGTACTATAACATACTCGTCTTCCAGTCAAACATTTCATTCTAGTTGATATTATATGAGCTTGTGAACTGAATCATGTATGACGGACGTAGCACATCAGACCACTGGACCTGTGGTGGCAGGCTGCTCTGTACAATGATGTGTTATGTACAGTTGGGTCCAAAATTATTGCCACCCTTGATAAATACGAGCAAAAAAGACTGTATAAAATTAATTATATAAACAGTGAGCTATATTGTACACTCCAAAAGAATTGGGAAATTATATTATTTTATACAAATACAATTGCTCAGAGAAATAAATAATAATAAAAACAATTGAAAAAAAGATAGGTTCAAAATGATTGGCACTCCTGTTTTCAATAGTCTAGCACCCTCCTCTTGCGAGGATAATGACACTGAGTCTTTTTCTGAAATGTTTTCTGAGATTGGAGAACACGTTGGGAGAGATCTTAGACCCTTCCACCATTCAGAATCTTTCCAGATCCTTGATATCCTTTGTCTGCTGTTATGGACTCCCCTCGTCAATTCAGACGAGAGAGAGAAAGAGAGAGTAAGAGAGAGAGAGAGGTTGGAGGACAAGAGAAGCACCACTTCAGCCCAGCGAATGAAAATAGCAGCAGCTGCGTCATAGTAAGGGGGATGTCATCAGAGGCCAACAGCTCAACTGCCTTCCATAATGTACTATAATCTGACTCATTTTGTTCTCTGATCCTCCCGCTCTCCTCATCCCCCTTTCTCTTTACCTCCTTCCTCTCTCTATCTTCCCCCTCTCTCTGTGTCCTTCTCCTTAGGTCCTGTGTGGCTTAGTTGGTGGCTCGCAACGCCCGGGTTGTGGGTTCAATTCGCAGGGGAGGGGGACCAGTAGAGAGCCTCTGCTAAATGACCCAAAAAATGTAAATTCTTGTCTCTATATTTGTCTTCCCCTATCTCCATTGAGATCCCTCACTCAGTGTTCTCTTACCATTTCTCACAGACGCACGCACAGTACCCTGGTGTTCATACACACTCACCATCACTGCCACGTGAGCTGATTGACCTGGTATCAACCGACTCTTTCCTCCTGTCTCTGTGACGCAGGGAATGGCTCTCTGGGAAGAGAAAGAAATCAGGATGACGGACGATATGACCCAGATTAGGACTGAGACAATTTCTTAAAGATAGACAACGGCCTCACTTCTCGTCGCCTATGAGGGTTCAGTGTTCAACGTTGCAGTTGAGATAAGTTGTCTGAAATCATTACGTGACGGAGGGGGGTTCAGGGATTTTGTCTCACGAAACAAGTCCCCGAAAGTTACATCAGTGGCTTTATGATGAATTAAAAGATTAAAGAGAGGGAGTGTAGCTTACCTGACTGGGAATGTTCTCCATCTTTGTTGATCTTATGGACCTGAGACACACAATAACAGGAGAAATGCAGTTTGATATGGACCATATCACAGACAGAGAGAGAGGGAGAGAGAGGGAGAGAGAGAGAGAGAGGGAGAGAGAGAAAGAGAGAGCATGAGTGCATTAGTAGATCTGGCTGGCGTTTTGTAAGAAAGAGTTCCTCCTGCAGTTTTATTGTGCAATCTTTCGACCCGCCGGTCTGTCAGGCTGCTGTGAGTTTTCCTCTCTTGCAGTGAGCGCATATAACATACTAATAAGACAGTCTCAACATGGACTCAACATTACCCAACTACTGCGCCCATAGATCTACACATTACTGCACACAGGAGGGTCAATCTATAGGCCTGACGCATGTAGGGTTCAGCTGGGTTCATGTTTGGGAAGGTGTCAGTCAATATAGGTCCTTACTGTTTCCACAGCCATTGATTTCTATTTGCCAGCTGGCACAGGATGAGAAGTGAGGTGAGGTGAGGTGAAGACGGGTGGGGGAGCTGATGGGCTGTAAGAAGGATGAGGGGAGAGGTGTAAGGGGAGATGAGGTGAGGAGGAGGAGGAAGGGTGAGGGTAGGTGGGGAGGGGTGACGTTTTTTTTTTTGCTGAGTTTATGTGCAAGAAATGTAATTAAACGCTTGTCAAATGCAATAGAAAAAGGCACAACACAACACAAACAATTACGACTCGAAAATATTGTTTCCTTTTGTGAGCTCAAAGTCACTGGAAGGTCACATCAGAAAATATAATGAGGTCGGTCTATCTGATTTGGTCGGGCTCCACTTATCAACGGTTCCTTCGGCCCCAGTAGCAGGTTAAGTAAATTACAGGTTAGGATAACTAAACTCCTAAGCAACAAGGAATTGTTTTAAGAAGGAATTGTTTTAAGAATGTCATATCAAGGATCATTTCGCTATTTGATTTTGATCTTTAAGACCCCTTGAAGTGTCATCAAAAACAAATATATATATACTGTATATATACTGTATATATATGAAGAATAAATGTATTTGGCCTTACTGCTATTAGCCCATACAAATGCATTTAATAACAGATGCGGGGGGGGGGGGGGGGGGTGATCAAACCAAAACTATAGGCAACTTCTGGGATGTGATACTGTGAGTCATCTTAGTTTACCTCTACTGCTCCCCTTCGGAGAGATAGAGAGATGAGAGAGAGAAAGAGAGATGGAGAGGTAGTACAGAACAGAGAAAGTGAGAAGGAGTGAGATGGAGGGAGTGAGAGAAATAAAAAAGACAAAGATAGAGAGAGACTGAAAGATAGATGGAGAGAAGGAGAAGGAGAGAGATGAAGGTGATGTTTGATGTAGAGCTCTGCTACCCGACCCGAGCCCGACGGGCCCCGACATTATACATCGGGTTAGGGCCGGATAGAGCCTCTTTATTCATCAATAACAAGGGTACGGGCATGGCTCGGGAATCACTAAATTGATCACTAACATTTTGAGCCATTTGCTGGTTCTCTGCTGTACAGTACAGTCATATCTGATTAAATCATAACATGGTGTCAGAAGTGCTTCAACCACGTCAAATATGAAGACAGGAGAGATTATGTCACAGGAAACAATAATGTTCCTTGAGTTTTGTCGGAGTTTAGAGTGAGGAAAAGTAGCTAACACTCACTGCTCTCTCATGTCTCGTCATTGAGCAGAGCAGCCCAAGCGGAGCCATTGCTATGGATACTCAGACTCAGAGCGCCATGAGCAGGGTGCATGCAGAGCGAGCTGCCTGTGCGCAGGGATCAAGTGACAGACAGACAGCCAATGGAGTTAATGGATTTACGAACTGAGGAAGTCATTTCGGGTTCCGGGCAGGGCCGGGTTTTAAATTTGGCAGAAGTATTCGGGCCCGGGTAGGGCCTGAACGTCGGGGACATGGGTATGACGTAAAATTCATGCCCGTGCAGGGCTCCAGTGTTCTGTAAAGGGTCGCACACACCGCACCGAATGTGGATCTCCTCTTTGTCTATCGTTCGTTCAGCACATTGTTGACGTCTGACTGCCGACATTTTCCCGTGATTCTAAATGTAAAATCAGTTTGCAAGTACACTCTTAGAAAAAAGGGTTCTTTGGCTGTCCTCATATGAACCATTTTGTTTCCAGGTAGAACCCTCTGTAGAAAGGTTCTACATTGAACCCAAAAGGGTTCCACCTGGGTTCTACATAGCACCTTTTTTTCTAAGAGGGAACTCTCGGCAGGCAGACGCTACTGGTGTGTTCGAGCCCTTAGGATTGAGATGACTAGTGACCTCTGATCCATTTAGTGCATCCTCACACGGACTCAGGATTAACTCTGGCCATGACACACAACGTTACTCAGGACTCAAACGGGACCTTACTTAGGTAAAGTCAGTACTGCCACTGCCTATGTTACACATCAGCTCTATGTGGCAGCAGGTTGCCGGCAGGGTTCATTCTAATTCAATTCTATCTCCCTGTAAATTCCATTCAATTCAATTCAAATTCCAGGTCAGTCTTTGAATTTAGAGATAATTAAATCCCTCCCATGTCCATGTTTGGTAAATTCCAATAATTAAATTCCCAATTCAATATCATCCCCAACAATTCCACAAATTCCAATTAGAATTCAATTCAATTCAGGCTTTCAGGCTGATCATGTAACTGTTCAGACAGCCTAGCTTTACTGGAAAAATACAAGTATCAGTTATTTAGGACTGCAGTCAATGTTTGATATTAAGTGCATTAATTCCATTAACTGGGAAATGTAGAAATATTGAACTCCAATTCAATTCCAAAGATGACATGTTTTTACAATTTCAAATCCATCCCAATTCAAACAGTCCAAATAGTCTAATTCCAATTAAAATCCAATTCCATAACTTGAAGACTGGTGAAATTCGAATTGAATTGAACGTACATTCTTTACTTCATGAGTTAATTCAAGAATTGAATTGGAATTTCAAATTCAATTGGAATTGACCCCAACCATGGTAGCCAGCACTACTAACATGCAGACTGTCTGTTGGCTACAGTCAGTTCTGTTGGGCTGCTAGCGGCATTGGCTGTCAACACAGGTCTGATAGTTTGATATGGGCTTGTCTACAGTGGTGTGCTGGATCAGAGCCAGCAGTGGTCTGATACCTGCTTGCCAGCTGGGCAGTGAGACGCACTCTAATGTTCCTGCACTGGTCTTTCAAAAGACAGCAGTAGACTTTTTCTCTCTCTATCTACAACTTAGCTTGCTCTAGGTCTAATGCAATATGCTCCTGTCATCAGGCACAACAAGATGTATCAGGGCACAAGACGACTGCTTCCAGTTCACTCTCAACAATCTCTCTCTTCTCTCTCCCTCCTTCTCTATCTCTCCGTCTCTCGTTTTCTCCAGCGCGCACCAAATAGGGGAAATAGGATTAAACACTGCTGATGACACAGGAGGTTGCCAGATTTAGCTGGCGTGCATCTTAATGGCCTCCTTGGGCTGGAATGCACAAACATATATGAAGTAAAACACAGTACATTACACTGGCTGGGGCTGCATGGGAAACATTCAGGAATATGGATGATGACTGTGAGTGGAGAGAGAGGAAGAGGGGGGAAAGAGAAAGAGAGAGTGATGGGAGAGGGAGAGAGAGAGAGAGACAAAGAACGAGAAAGAGAGAGAGAGACAGAGAGAGATGGGAGAGAGAGAAAGACAAAGAACGAGAGATAGAGAGAATAACAACCATGGGATATGCGTCAACAGCAACCTTGGGAAAATCCTCTGCATTATCATTAACAGCAGACTCATACATTTCCTCAGTGAAAACAATGTACTGAGCAAATGTCAAATTGGCTTTTTACCAAATTATTGTACAACAGACTACGTATTCACCCTGCACACGCTAATTGACAAACAAACAAACCAAAACAAAGGCAAAGTCTTCTCATGCTTGTTGATTTCAAAAAAGCCTTTGACTCAATTTGGCATGAGGGTCTGCTATACAAATTGATGGAAAGTGGTGTTGGGGGAAAAACATACAACATTATAAAATCCATGTACACAAACAACAAGTGTGCAGTTAAAATAGGCAAAAAACACACATTTCTTCCCACGGCCCATGGAGTGAGACAGGGAAGCAGCTTAAGCCCCACCCTCTTCAACATATATATCAACGAATTGGCAAGGGCACTAGAAAAGTCTGCAGCACCCGGCCTCACTCTACTAGAATCTGAAGTCAAATGTCTAGATGATCAAGGAGGGCCTACAGCAGCACCTAGATCTTCTGCACAGATTCTGCCAGATCTGGGCCCTGCCAGTTAATATCAGTAAGACCAAAATAATGGTGTTCCAAAAAAGTTCCAGTGGCCAGCACCACTAATACAAATTCCAGACACCGTTCTAGACACCGTTTGTCACGCCCTGACCTTAGAGATCCTTTTTATGTCTCTATTTTGGTTTGGTCAGGGCGTGAGTTGGGGTGGGTATTCTATGTTCTATGTTGTGTATTTCTTTGTGTTTGGCTGGGTGTGGTTCTCAATCAGAGGCAGCTGTCTATCATTGTCTCTGATTGAGAACCATACTTAGGTAGCCCTTTTTTCCACCTGTCTTTGTGGGGAGTTGACTTTGTTTAGGGCACTTTGCCTTTGAGCTTCACGGTTTGTTTTTGTAGTGTTTATTGTTTTGTTTGGCGTAATTTTTGATTAAATAAAGAAAATGTACGCTAACCACGCTGCACCTCCTCTCCTTTCAACAGCCGTGACAGAACTTCCAACCACCAAAGGACCAAGCAGCGTGGTAGAGAGGACTCCTGGACATGGGAAGAGATCCTGGATGGTAAGGGACCCTGGAGGCAGGTTAGGGAGTATCGCCGTCCAAGGGAGGAACTGGAGGCAGCTAAGGCGGAGCGGCAGCATTATGAGGGAACACGGCTGGTAAGGAAGCCCGAGAGGCAGCCCCAAAAACTGTTTTGGGGGGAGCACACGGGGAGTGTGGCTGAGTCAGGTTGAAGACCTGTGCTATGGGGTGATGCGCACTGTGTCTCGGTTGAGCATTCACAGGCCGGTGTGCTCGGTGCCAGCGTCCCGCATTTGCCGGGTGGAAGTGGGCATCCAGCCAGAACGGGTTGTGCCAGCTCTGCGCTCGAGACCGCCAGTGCGCCTCCACGGCCCAGTGTATCCGGTGTCTCGGCCAAGGAAGAAGCCTCCTCTATGTCTCCTGTGTGTCTCTTCACTCCAGAGACGGCCTCCAGCCCGGAGCCTCCAGAGACGGCCTCCAGCCCGGAGCCTCCAGAGACGGTCTCCAGCCCGGAGCCTCCAGCGACGTTCTCCAGTCCGGAGCCTCCAGCGACGGCCTCCAGTCCGGAGCCTCCAGCGACGGCCTCCAGTCCGGAGCCTCCAGCGACGGCCTCCAGTCCGGAGCCTCCAGCGACGTTCTCCAGTCCGGAGCCTCCAGCGACGGCCTCCAGTCCGGAGTCTCCAGCGACGGCCTCCAGTCGCTGAATCAGTTATAGAACCCATTTCCCTTTATGGTTGTGATGTCTAGGGTCCGCTCACCAACCAATAATTCACAAAATGGGATAAACACCAAATTGCAAAAATTGCAAAAATATCCTCCGTGTACAACGTAAAACACCAAATAATGCATGCTGAGCAGAATTAGGCCGATACCCACTAATGATCAAAATCCAGAAAAGAGACATTAAATTCTACAACCACCTAAAAGAAAGTGATTCCCAAACCTTCCATAACGAAGCCATCACCTACAGAGAGATTAACCTGGAGAAGAGTCCCCTAAGCAAGTTGGTCCTGGGGCTCTGTTCACAAACACAAACAGACCCCACAGAGCCCCAGGACAGCAACACAATTAGACCCAACCAAATCATGAGAAAACAAAAAGACAATTACTTGACACATTGGAAAGACTGAACAAAACTAATTAACACAAACTAAAATGCTATTTGGCCCTAAAAAGAGAGTACACAGTGGCAGAATACCTGACCACTGTGACTGACCCAAACTTAAGGAAAGCTTTGACTATGTACAGCCTCAGTGAGCATAGCCTTGCTATTGAGAAAGGCCGCCGTAGGCAGACCTGGCTCTCAAGAGAAGACAGGCTATGTGCACACTGCCCACAAATGAGGTGAAAACTGAGCTGCACTTCCTAACCTCCTGCCAAATGTATGACCATATTAGAGACACATATTACCCTAAAGATTACACAGATCCACACAGAAATAAAAAACAAACCCGATTTTGATAAACTCCCATATCTACTGGGTGAAATACCACAGTGTGACATCACAGCAGCAAGATTTGTGACCTGTTGCCACAAGAAAAGGGCAACCAGTGAAGAACAAACACCATTGTAAATACAACCCGTATTTATGTTGATTTTCCCTTTTGTACTTTAACCAGTTGCACATCTTTACAACACTGTATATATACATAATATGACATTTGTAATGTCTTTAATCTTTTGGAACTTCTGTGAGTGTAATGTTACCTGATCATTTTTATTGTTTATTTCACTTTTGTATATTATCTATTTCACTTGCTTTGGCAATGTTAACATATGCTTCCCATGCCAATAAAGCCCCTTGAATTGAATTGAGAGAGAGGGGGGAGGGGGGGCAGTGCATGTGATGAGAATGGAAGACAGAGAGAGCAGAGGGGGGACAGTTAAATAGAAATAGGTCAGACTCCTACATGGTGAAGGTCTACTTACAGACCCTGCTGTCTACTCAACAACTAGACTATAACATGCAAACTAGGGACACCGGCCAAGTGTCCCGCTGGGAAAGACCAGAAAGAGGAATAATTCTGTTTAGTGCTCAAAGCAACTCTGCCTGGCTACCCATCCACATCGCTCTGGACAAACGCCGCGCCCACTAACAATTCGTCAATAAATCTATCAGGTCTACGCAGAAACAGACTGCTCCTTTTTCTTTATTTTCCTGGATAGTCTCTCGTTGAAGTGTCCTGAGGTAAGGAATGTTTTTGGAAGTACAACACTGCTGTCTTGACAACAGTTGGCCGCAAGGATTCCAAATCAGAAAAGTACTGTAAGGGCAGTTGGGGCAACGCCATAAATCACACTGCAATGAAGAGGAGATGGGTGTGCTACTTTCAGTTCTTTCCCAGAATGGACTTTTCCCTTAGTCAGCAGTGCTCAGCACATCACTTGATTTCTACTTCTATGTATCCTTTAACTATAGGGGAGAGTGGGGTAAGTTGAGCCAAAGGGGTGAATTGAGCCACACGTGTTTCTAGGAAACCATACACAAAATTCATATTTTGACCAAATATTTATAATTTCATGGAGTCTGTGAAGGTAGAAACCACATGGAGAAAGTTAGGTCCAAAAAAATGGATTTTCACAAAGTCAAATGAAATGGTTGTGTTATAGGTTTCATGATGGTTTCAAATATATATAGGTACAGTGGCTTGCGAAAGTATTCACCCCCTTGGCATTTTTCCTATTTTGTTGCCTTACAACCTGGAATTAAAATAGATTTTTGGGGGGTTTGCATCATTCGATTTCCACAACATGCCTACCACTTTGAAGATGCAAAATATTTTTTATTGTGAAACAAACAAGAAATAAGTAAAAAAAAAACAGAAAACTTGAGCGTGCATAACTATTCACCCCCCAAAAGTCAATACTTTGTAGAGCCACCTTTTGCAGCAATTACAGCTGCAAGTCTCTTGGGGTATGTCTCTATAAGCTTGGCACATCTGGCCACTAGGATTTTTGCCCTTTCATCTAGGCAAAACTGCTCCAGCTCCTTCAAGATGGATGGGTTTCGCTGGTGTACAGCAATCTTTAAGTCATACCACAGATTCTCAATTGGATTGAGGTCTGGGCTTTGACTAGGCCATTCCAAGATATTTAAATGTTTCCCCTTAAACCACCCGAGTGTCCTGCTGGAAGGTGAACCTCCGTCCCAGTCTCAAATCTCTGGAAGAAAAACAGGTTTCCCTCAAGAATTTCCCTGTATTTTGCGCCATCCATCATTCCTTCAATTCTGACCAATTTCCTAGTCCCTGCCGATGAAAAACATCCCCACAGCATGATGTTGCCACCACCATGCTTCACTGTGGGAATGGGGTTCTTGGAGTGATGAGAGGTGTTGGGTTTGCGCCAGACATAGCGTTTTCCTTGATGGCCAAAAGGTTCAATTTTAGTCTCATCTGACCAGAGTACCTTCCATATGTTTGGGGAGTCTCCCACATGCCTTTTGGCGAACAACAAACGTGTTTGCTTATTTTTTCTTCAAGCAATGGCTTTTTTCTGGCCACTCTTCCGTAAAGCCCAGCTCTGTGGAGTGTATGGCTTAAAGTGGTCCTATACCCCAATCTCCGCTTTGCAGCTCCTTCAGTGTTATCTTTGGTCTCTTTGTTGCCTCTCTGATTAATGCCCTCCTTGCTTGGTCTGTGAGTTTTGGTGGTTGGCCCTCTCTTGGCAGGTTTGTTGTGGTGCCATATTCGTTCCAATTTTTAATAATGGATATAATGGTGCTCCGTGGGATGTTCAAAGTTTCTGATATTTTTTTATAAACCAACCCTGATCTGTACTTCTCCACAACTTTGTCCCTGACCTGTTTGGAGAGCTCCTTGGTCTTCATGGTGCCGCTTGTTTGGTGGTTCCCCTTGCTTAGTTGTGCTGCAGACTCTGGGGCTTTTCAGAACAGGTGTATATATACTGAGATCATGTGACAGATCATGTGACACTTAGATTGCACACAGGTGGACTTTATTTAACTAATTATGTGACTTCTGAAGGTCATTGGTTGCACCAGATCTTATTTAGGGACTTCATAGCAAAGGGGGTGAATACACATGCATGCACCACTTTTCCGGGGGTTTTTTCCATTTTTTTCCCCCATTTCACTTCACCAATTTGGAGTATTTTGTGTATGTCCATTAAATTAAATCCAAATAAAAATCCATTTAAATTACAGGTTGTAATGCAATAAAATAGGAAACACGCCAAGGGGGATGAATAATTTTGCAAGGCACTGTATCAAAACCAAAGTAGATAGTACGGGCTAATTAAGTCAAAATGTTTGCCTTGGGGTAAGTTGAGCCAATTGTTGAGCAAATGTAAAGTTGAGCAAATTGAAGTGTTTTCTTCCCAGGCATAATGCAAGCCATTATCGCTGGGATATGAGGTAACAACAGGACCTGGCCAATGTTAAAAGCTTTAAAAAAAGTACAAAGTGTTTGTAAGGTGTTAAGCCTGTGTTAAAAGATTATTAAAATGATAAAAAAACAAAAAGCAAATGTGATGAATTGTGTTTGGGAATAAAGATAGACATGGTTTTAAAAAGGTAGTGGTAATATTTCATTCAGTTCAGAAATTTGTAGGCATCTTAACTTACCCTGTGCCGCGGCTAAATTTACCCCATACCCAGGGTAAATTGTGCCAAGAGACCACTTTTTTTGGACAAGCTATGTTTTCAAAACGGTAATGTTAAGATGAATTCTGATTATTTCCAGCAATATACAACATCGTGAAATATATGTATACTCAACAAAATATAAACGCAACATGTAAAGTGTTGGTCCCATGTTTGATGAGATGAAATAAAAAATCTCAGAAATGTTCCATGCGCACAAAAAGCTTATTCCTCTCAAATGTTGTTTTGTTTACATCCCTGTTAGTGAGCATTTCTCATTTGCCCCGATAATCCATCCACCTGACAGGTGTGGCATATCAAAAAGCTGATTAAACAGCATGATCATTACACAGGTGCAAGTTGGGGACAATAAAAGGCCACTCTAAAATGTGCAGTTTTGACACACAACACAATGCCACAAACAGTGCATTCGGAAAGTATTCAGACCCCTTGGCTTTTTCCACATTTTGTTACATTACAGCTTGATCATAAAATGGATTAAATAACATTTGAAATTTTAGCAAATTTATTACAAACAAAAAACATAAATTATTACCTTATTTACATAAGTATTCAGACCCTTTGCTATGAGACTCAAAATTGAGCTCAGTCGCATCCTGTTTCCATTGATCATCCTTGAGACATTTCTACAAGTTGATCCGCTTGTGGTAAATTCAACTGATTGGACATGATTTGGAAAGGCACACACCTGTCGGGGGAGAAGAGCCTTGGTCAGGGAGGTGACCAAGAACCCAACGGTCACTCTGACAGAGCTCCAGAGTTCCTCTGTGGAGATGGGAGAACCTTCCAGAAGGACAAACATCTCTGCAGCACTCCACTAACCAGGCCTTTATAGTAGAGTGGCAGACGGAAGCCACTCCTCAGTAAAAGGCACTTGACAGCCCATTTGGAGTTTGCCAAATGGCACCTAAAGGACTCTCAGACCATGAAAAAAAGATTCTCTGGTCTGATATGAAGTCATTGACCTGAATGCCAAGCGTCACGTGTAGAAGAAACCTGGCAGCATCCCTACGGTGAAGCATGGTGGTGGCAACATCATGCTGTGGGAATGTTTTTCATCTGCAGGGACTGGGAGACTAGTCAGGATCGAGGGAAAGATGAACGGAGTGGTCCTTGATGAAAACCTGCTCCAGAGCGCTCAGGACCTCAGACTGAAGCGAAGGTTTACCTTCCAACAGGACAACGACCCTAAGCACACAGCCAGGACAACGCAGGAGTGGCTTCGGGACAAGTCTCTGAATGTGCTTGAGTGGCCCAGCCAGAGCCCGGGCTTGAACCCGATCGAACATCTCTGGAGAGACCTGAAAATAGCTGTGCAGCGACACTCCGCATCCAACCTGACAGAGCTTGAGAGGATCTGCAGAGAAAAATGGGAGAGACTCCCCAAATACAGATGTGCCAAGCTTTCAGCATCATACCCAAGAAGACTTGAGGCTATAATCGCTACCAAAGGTGTTTCAACAAAGTACTGAGAAAAGGGTCTGAATACTTATGTAAATGTGATATCAGTTTTTTATATACATTTGCAAAAATGGCTAAAATCAGTTTTTGCTTTGGCATTATGAGGTATTGTGTGTAGATTGATGATGTAATTTAAAAAAAATCTATTTTAGAATAAGGCTGTAACGTAACAAAATGTGGAAAAAGTCAAGGGGTCTGAATACTTTCCGAATGCACTGTATGTCTCAAGTTTTGAGGGAGCATGCAATTAGCATGCTGACTGCAGGAATGTCCACTAGAGCTGTTGCCAGAGAATTGAATGTTAATTTCTCTATATAATTTTAGAGAATTTGGCATTACGTCCAACCTGCCTCAAAAACCGCAGACCACGTGTAACCACACCAGCCTAGGACATCCACATTTGACTTCTTCACCTGGAGGATCATCTGAGACTAGCCCCCCAGACAGCTAATGAAACTGTGGGTTTGCACAACCAAAGAATTCCTGCACAAACCGTCTCAGGGATGCTCATCTGCGTGCTCATCATTCTCACCAAAGTCTTAACCTGACTGCAATTTGGCGTCGTAACCGACTTCAGTGGGCAAATGCTCACCTTCGATGGCCACTGGCATGCTGGAGAAGTGTGCTCTTCACGGATTAATCCCGGTTTCAACTGTACCGGGCAGTATGGTGTCGTGTGGGCGAAAAGTTTGCTGATGTCAACGTTGTGAACAGAGTGTCCCATGGTGGTGTTGGGTTTATGGTAAGGGCAGGAATAATGAATGAACACAATTGCATTTTATCGATGGCATTTTGAATGCACAGAGATACCGTGACGAGATCCTGAGGTCCATTGTCATGCCATTCATCCGCCGCCATCACCTCATGTTTCAGCATGGTAATGCATGGCCCCATGTCGCAAGGATCTGTACACATTTCCTGGAAGCTGAAAATGTCCCAGTTCTTTCATGGCCTGCATACTATTCAGACATGTCACTCATTGAGCATGTTTGGGATGCTCTGGATCGACGTGTGCGACAGGGTGTTCTAGTTCCGGCCAATATCCAGCAACTTCTCACAGCCATTGAAGAGGAGTGGGATGACGTTCCACAGGCCACAATCAGCAGCCTGATCAACTCTATGAGAAGGATATGTGTTGCGTTGCATGAGGCAAATCATGGTCACACCAGACACTGACTGGTTTTCTGATCCACGCCCCTATCTTTAAGGTATCTGTTACCAACAGATGCATATCTGTATTCCCAGTGATGTGAAAACCATAGATTAGGGCCTAATGAATTTATTTCAATTGACTGATTCCCTTATATGAACTGTAACTCAGGTAACTCTTTCAAATCGTTGCATGTTGCGTTTATATTTATTTTCAGTGTAGATATCTTTGTTAGAAAGAATACTATATTTCCCTTGACAGAGTGAAGATGAATGTAAAGAATTGCTAAACTTAACCCACTGTCCCCCATTGAGATGAAAAACAAATCTCTTTTAAATGTTATAATGCTAAACAAATAGGATGAGGAGATCTGTCACATGTAGGACCAGAGAAAACCTAGTAATTCCCAAGGATAAGAGTCAGGAGAGAGAGAACAGAACAGCGCTCGGCTTTGGCACGCAGATCAAACATCGGACTCACCGCCAGTCAGAGACAGTAGATGAAAGGCAGCGGCTAGCTAGCCTAGCGTAGCACAGGTCAGAGAGCAGCTAACTTGGCCTGAAGGTATTAATAGCTCTGGCGGTGTCTGGCTGCTAGCCCTCTCAGGCCTTAGCAGGGGATGCTTATTGTAGCTTAGCGCTAGCTTAGCTTAGCATGAACACTAGCTCTTAGCCTACAACCCTACTGAGCACCACGTGCTCGTGAGCAAGCCAAAACAATACAGGCCACTATAGACTACAGATGCCATAAATGCCATAACAATGCTAGCATGCCAAAGCAACTTACAGTAGGTCCACAGACATTAGACAACTTCTCTTACTCACATGGTACTGTACATACACAGTAGAGTGGACTTGCAATGACTACCACATAGCATAGTGCTGTCTGTCAGACTGGTACAGAACACGTGAGGCCAACATATTTAAATTAAATTACATTTGTAACATAGAAGTGTCGACTTTACCGTGAAATGCTTACTTACGAGCCCTTTCCCAACAATGCAGTTAAAAAGTGAAGAAAATGAACAAATAGATCAAAAGAAACTAGTAACAATTAAATAACAATAACAAGGCTACATATGGGTTATATACAAGGAGCACTGGTACTGAGTCAGTGCAGGAGGTACAAGGCAGTTGGGGTGATTGATTGAGGTAATATGTACATGTCGTTTCGATGATTGATGGAAGTACTATGCACATTTAGGCAGGGAGTGAAAAGCAGAAAGTCCGGGTAGCCATTTAATGAACTGTTCAGCAGTGTTATGGCTTTGGGATAGAAGCTGTTCAGGAGCCTTTTGGTCGCAGACTTGTTGCTACGGTACCGCTTGCCGTGCGTTAGCAGAGAGAACAGACTGTGACTTGGCTGGCTGGAGTCTTTGACAATTTTTAGGTCTTTCCTCTGACACCGCCTGGTATAGAGGTCTTGGATGGCAGAGCCTTGCGGTCGGATGCAGAGCAGTTGCCATACACATTGTACTGCAATGAAAGGCATCATACAGTAGTAGAAAAATGGTCTTCACATGGCTATCATAGGGCTGTCCCTGATCCACTTGAGGTTGCATGTGTACCATATAGCTACAATGCTAGCATATAAGGGAAAAGCACAGGAAACACCACCTGCCTTCCATACAGCATAGAGCTGCCATTGATCCACAAGACATTGAGGCCATATGAGTTACATCACACTGAAGTTATGTGATACTTGACAGAAGAGATCAATAAATGTCTTTTTCTTTTCTTGACGGGGTATATATTTCTCTTATGTACACATAGTTGAAGAATAGATCATGTAGCTATCTACCAATGATTAAGACCACCTCGACTGCTCTGGTTACATGAAACATAAAAATAACTTTCATGCCTGTTTATCTAACTACTGGCTGCATGGCTCACCTGTTTGTTGTTGTCACTGTGGGGCCTCTTGATGGACACAAAATGGCGGATCTTTCTGTAAAGAGATTGAAAGAAAAGCATATTAGATTGGGAACCATATGTAACCAGTTACCAGTTAACAACCTGTCAACCACCAGTTAACCATTTAAACAACCAGTTAACAACCAATTAACTGTAAGCGGTTCTCCTAGAAGGAAGACCAGTGGCGTGTATTCATGGATGACAAGGGAAGCCGGGCTTCCACAAATATTTGACCCCAAAAAATTCAAATAATATTTTGTCTCTCTGTGTTTTCATAATTTTCTGTCAATTCGCAAGTGGCTGAATCTCACCGGAGAAATCATCCGAGCGAGGGAAACAGCGCCCTTCTGTCTCAGTATGTGTAGCCCATGTATCTGATGCTGTCTGGAACAAAAGAGTATGACATGTTGCCGCCGTAGCATTTGATTGATTGATGCCAGCAAGCATTTGGCCTCCCTTGAAAAAACAATTATAAAATAATTAGCCAATCAGCGTTGAGCTCAACTGTGGGTTGTCCTGGCGCAGAAAAACACCCCCCAAGGGAGACCAGTTTGGATTTGGCTTCGCACCGATCAAATCACATCCTAAGCAAAATGTCATCATTCTTGTCTGCTTGTGTTGATGTCCTGCAGTAGTTAGCTTGCAAAACCATCCCGTTCCTAAGCCATGGACGGAGATGTGGATTTGGACTTGTGGTTTGTACTTAATTTTCTTTATACGCCAAACGATTAAGACAGCGGTTCTGATCTTATCATGAATGAATATGTTGTGACACTTGCCTGAGACGATTGAAGTTCAATATGTAGCCTAGATGTAGCAAGTACCATCACGTTAACTAGCTAGCTAACTTAGCTGGTTCATTGCTGCCCATGAGAGGAAGTTATGCTCGCAAGCATTTCAGCTAAGTAGCCAATGAAAACCAAACTGAAAGCCATAGACCGTTTTGCCAACATGAAAGAGAAGAGGATGCCATTGGCATTCAACTAGTCTGCAAAAGCCTTTCATTTTTTCAATTGCGCGCAAACACACACAGACAGAAATCAGTATCATGGACAGACACATGATATTTAGAAACTATATTTAGAAATTGATCGGACTAAATTGTTTTTGGTATCTTAAACTTTGTTTCCAGTGTATTAAACTAAGCATATACAGTGCATTCAGAAGGTTTTCAGACCCCTTGACTATTTCCTGTCACGATCGTCAAAGGGACTGAGAGAGGACCAAGGCGCAGCGCGTGGAAAGTACATCTTCTTTTTATTTAAAGAAGGAAACAACAAAACAAACCAACAAAACAGACGACCGTGAAGCTATACAAACATAAGTGCTGACACAAAACACTTCGACATAGACAATTCCCCACAAACAGCTAAAGCCTATGGTTGCCTTAAATATGGCTCCCAATCAGAGACAACAATAACCAGCTGTCTCTAATTGAGACCCAATTCAGGCAACCATAGACTTTCCTAGATACCTACACTCAACCATAGACACAGCTAGACTACTATACTAAACATAAACCCAACTACTCTAATAAACCCCCTAAACCTTACAACCACCCTAGACACTACAAAAAACACATACATTTCCCATGTCACACCCTGACCTAACTAAAATAATTAAGAAAACAAAGAATACTAAGGCCAGGGCGTGACATAACCCCCCCCCTTAAGGTGCGAACTCCGGGCGCACCAGCACATAGTCTAGGGTAGGGTCTGGGTGGGCTTCCGTCCACGGCGGCGGCTCCGGCACTGGTCGTGGTCCCCACCCCACCACAGTCACTACCCGCCTCCGTAGCCTCCTCCAAATGACCACCCGCCAACTTAACCCCACTGGATTAAGGGGCAGCACCGGACTAAGGGGCAGCACCGGACTAAGGGGCAGCACCGGACTAAGGGGCAGCACCGGACTAAGGGGCAGCACCGGACTAAGGGGCAGCACCGGACTAAGGGGCAGCACCGGACTAAGGGGCAGCACCGGACTAAGGGGCAGCACCAGGATAAGGGGCAGCACCAGGATAAGGGACAGCACCAGGATAAGGGGCAGCTCCGGACTGAGGGACGGCAGCTCCGGACTGAGGAACGGATCCTGGCTGGATGACGGCTCTGGCGGATCCTGGCTGTACGGCTCATGGCTGGCTGACGGATCTGGCTGCTCATGGCTGGCTGACGGATCTGGCTGCTCATGGCTGGCTGACGGATCTGGCTGCTCATGGCTGGCTGACGGATCTGGCTGCTCATGGCTGGCTGACGGATCTGGCTGCTCATGGCTGGCTGACGGATCTGGCTGCTCATGGCTGGCTGGCGGCTCTGGCAGATCCTGTCTGGTTGGCGGCTCTGGCAGATCCTGTCTGGTTGGCGGCTCTGGCAGATCCTGTCTGGTTGGCGGCTCTGGCAGATCCTGTCTGGTTGGCGGCTCTGGCAGATCCTGTCTGGTTGGCGGCTCTGGCAGATCCTGTCTGGTTGGCGGCTCTGGCAGATCCTGACTGACGAATGGCTCTAGCGGCTCCTGACTGACTAACGGCTCTGACGGCTCGGGACAGACGGGCGGCTCTGACGGCTCGGGGCAGACGGATGGCTCAGACGGCGCTGGGGAGACGGATGGCTCAGACGGCGCTGGGGAGACGGATGGCTCAGACGGCGCTGGGGAGACGGATGGCTCAGACGGCGCTGAGGAGACGGATGGCTCAGATGGCACTGGGCAGACGGATGGCTCTGGCCGGATGAGGCGCACTGTAGGCCTGGTGCGTGGTGCCGGAACTGGAGGCACCGGGCTAAGGACACGCACCTTCAGGCTAGTGCGGGGAGAAGGAACAGGGCATACTGGACCCTGGGGACGCACATTAGGCCTAGTGCGTGGTGCCGGAACTGGTGGTACCAGGCTGGGGACACGCATCTCAGGGCTAGTACGGGGAGCAGCAACAGGATGCACAGGACTCTGGAGACGCACAGGAGGCTTAGTGCGTGGTGCCGGAATTGGTGGTACCGGGCTGGAGACACGCACCATAGGACGAGTGCGTGGAGGAGGAACAGGGCTCTGGAGACACACTGGAAGCCTGTTACGTGGTGTAGGCACTGGTGGAACTGGACTGGGGCGGGGAGGTGGTGCCGGAAATACCGGACCGTGCAGGCGTACTGGTTCCCTTGAACACCGAGCCTGCCCAACCTTACCTGGTTGAATGCTCCCCATCGCCCGACCAGTGCGGGGAGGTGGAATAACCCGCACCGGGCTATGTAGGCGAACCGGGGACACCATGCGTAAGGCTGGTGCCATGTATGCCGGCCCGAGGAGACGCACTGGAGACCAGACGCGTTGAGCCGGCATCATGGCACCTGGCTCAATGCCCAATCTAGCCCTACCAGTGCGGGGAGGTGGAATAACCCGCACCGGGCTATGAACACGTACAGGAGACACCGTGCGCTCTACTGCGTAACACGGTGTTCGCCCGTACTCCCGCTCTCCACGGTTAGCCTGTGAAGTGGGCGCAGGTCTCCTACCTGCCCTCGGCCCACTACCTCTAAGCCCCCCCCCAATACATTTTTGGGCTGACTCACAGGCTTCCTACCGCGTCGTCGTGCTGCCTCCATTCGCCGGTATCCCTCCTCACACTGCGCCAGAGAATCCCAGGCTGGCTCCGGCACTCGCCCTGGGTCGATCGCCCACCTGTCGATCTCCTCCCACGTAGTGTAGTCCATATTAAGCTCCCATTTCCATTCCTCCTTGCGCTGCTCCTGTTGCCGCTTTTCACGCTGCTTGATCCCGCATTGGTGGGGAATTCTGTCACGATCGTCAAAGGGACTGAGAGAGGACCAAGGCGCAGCGCGTGGAAAGTACATCTTCTTTTTATTTAAAGAAGGAAACAACAAAACAAACCAACAAAACAGACGACCGTGAAGCTATACAAACATAAGTGCTGACACAAAACACTTCGACATAGACAATTCCCCACAAACAGCTAAAGCGTATGGTTGCCTTAAATATGGCTCCCAATCAGAGACAACAATAACCAGCTGTCTCTAATTGAGACCCAATTCAGGCAACTATAGACTTTCCTAGATACCTACACTCAACCATAGACACAGCTAGACTACTATACTAAACATAAACCCAACTACTCTAATAAACCCCCTAAACCTTACAACCACCCTAGACACTACAAAAAACACATACATTCCCCATGTCACACCCTGACCTAACTAAAATAATTAAGAAAACAAAGAATACTAAGGCCAGGGCGTGACATTTCCACATATTGTTACATTACAGCCTTATTATAAAATTGATTCAATTGAAAAAAGAATACTCATCAATCTACACACAAAACCCCATAATTTCGAAAACACTGTTTTCGAAGTTTTGCAAGTGTATTAAAACTAAAAAACAGAAATACCTTATTTACATAAGAGGCGACTCCGGGATGCTGGCCTTCTAGGCAGAGTTCATCTGTCCAGTGTCTGTTCTTTTGCCCATCTTAATCTTTTCTTTTTATTGGCCAGTCTGAGATATGGCCTTTTCTTTGCAACTCTGCCTAGAAGGCCAGCATCCTGGAGTTGTCTCTTCACTGTTGACGTTGAGACTGGTGTTTTGCGGGTACTATTTAATGAAGCTGGCAGTTGAGGACGTGTGAGGCGTCTGTTTCTCAAACTAGACACTCTAATGTACTTGTCCTCTTGCTCAGTTGTACACCGGGGCCTCCCACTCCTATTTATATTCTGGTTAGAGCCAGTTTGCGCAGCGTTGTATGAGATCTTCAGTTTCTTGGCAATTTCTCGCATGGAATAGCCTTCATTTCTCAGAACAAGAATAGACTGACGAGTTTCAGAAGAAAGTTCTTTGTTTCTGGCCATTTTGAGCCTGTAATCGAACCCACAAATGCTGATGCTCCAGATACTCAACTAGTCTAAAGAAGGCCAGTTTTATTGCTTCTTTAATCAGGACAACAGTTTCCAGCTGTGCTAACATAATTGCAAAATAGTTTTCTAATGATCAATTAGCCTTTTAAAATGATAAACTTGGAGCTAACACAACGTGCCATTGGAACACAAGAGTGATGGTTGCTGATAATGGGCTTCTGTACACCTATGTAGATATTCCATTAAAAATCAGCCGTTTCCAGCAACAAAAGTCATTTACAACAATAACAATGTCTACACTGTATTTCTGATCAATTTGATGTTATTTTAATGGACAAAAAATGTGCTTTTCTTTCAAAAACAAGAACATTTCTAAGTGACCCCAAACTTTTGAATGGTAGTGTATATATTTTTTTATAGATTTGCAAACATTTCTAAAAACCTGTTTTTGCTTTGTCATTATGGGAATTCACCGGACAGATGTTGCTCTCCGGTTTGTGATGAAACAAACATATGTGTAGTTGAATTCATTCCACCACTGTGTGACTGTTTGTTGTCATGACCTTATTGTATATCACGGTGGAGTCTGAACGAATGGATTATACAGGAAACAACACAATTTGGCTTTTTGGCTTTTTTATTGGCTTGGCTTCCCCAGTGATTTTACCCACGCACATCTACTGAGGAAGACAGCGGCTTGCCAGAGTAGATAAACGTGTTATTTAAGTGGAAGCGATGAAGGCAGTGACTTACCCTCCCTGGCCAATCACAGGCGTGATCTTGACGTGCTGCTGTATGCTGTCACCCGACTTCCTCCTGGCGTAGTAAATCCCCTGCCACTCCTAGACATAGAGAAAACTATAGTCAGACGACACCATAACACTCCTAGAGAATTACAATCGGACAACTGAATAGAAAACACAGGAGGAAAAAAATATAGATAGATGTTCTTCATTGAGGTCCCGAGGTTTTTCAGTGTCTAATGCGCTCTCACCTTTCCTTTCTTGATGCAGGTGTTGATGGTGTCTAGAAGATCTGCTCGGTTCTTGTCACTCTTGGGGAGTTCCGTCAGCTCTTTCCCTATCAACTCTCCCTTGTGGTAACCCATCATACACTCAAATGCCGGGTTCACATACTGGGGGAGGAGGGAGAGAGATGGATTGGTTTTTCCATTTGAACTTTATTTCACCATCATTTCACTGAATACCTAAACGACCCAGCAAGGTCAAGACCGACTGCGTTTTGTGTGTGCGTGTGTGTGTGCGCGCGTCACTGGCGTAGCGTAGTTTCTCAACCCCCGCAATGTCGGAGTTTGGGCCCTCCCCTCCCTACATTTAATATTTTTAAACGCTTCAGCCACTCACAAAGCATATACTATCGATCGCTGTCCATGGTTCTGAAATTGCACCGTCTACGCGGCTGCCTATCGATATGCTATCAGATGATGTGGTTGTCATTTTCTCATGTTAAGCCTAACGTTTATGTTTCATGAAGCTATCGGCCTACAGGGTCGCAATGCTGCTATTTAGAATGCTGGCTGGTGGCAATAATGTATTTACTTGTTCAGTCATTCAAGTAGGAAATTCAAACATTGCAGATTGTAAAAGGAATGTTTGATGCAACAGCATACTAATCAGTAACCAATTTATGTATTTTTTCATGTACAACTGTCCTGTAGGCCTATAGCCTACCTTAGTTGTCCTCGTGCTCTCTAGCAGCTTGGATAGGAAGTTTGTGCTGCGTAAAACCAATCTATTAACGCCAAATAATACAATCAGTCCACCGTCAAAACAATCGCTTGCTAGTGATTGTTTCCTTATGCAGACAATGCAGCCTATCTATAGCTAGTATTTAGCTGGTAGCCTATTTATATTACACGGACTCCACGCTGTCGGGGCCATCCGTCTCATCACTCGTAGGGTTACCAGTGTTCACAGAAGGGGGGTTGCTCTCATGAGCTGCCGCTAGGTCTCCGGCAGTCATCAGCTTAGTTTTCTGGGAGAGGAGGAGGAGGAGAACGTGGGCCGGCACTCTCACTATGGGAACTGCCACTGTTCTCGAGGGCAGGATGAAGAGGAGGAGGAGAAGGAGGGCCGGCACTCTCACTAGAGGAACTGCCACTGTTCTCGAGGGCAGGACGAAGAGGAAGAGGAGAAGGAGGGCCGGCACTCTCACTAGAGGAACTGCCACTGTTCTCGAGGGGAGGACGAAGAGGAAGAGGAGGAGGGCTGGCACTCTCACTACAGGAACTGCCACTGTTCTCGAGGGGAGGAAGAAGAGGAAGAGGAGAAGGAGGGCCGGCACTCTCACTATAGGAACTGCCACTGTTCTCGAGGGGAGGACGAAGAGGAAGAGGAGAAGGAGGAGAAGGCCACTGTCATGGCCGGGTCGGGGGACAGTGGTCGGGACTGGTAGGCTGCTAGTGCCAGACGAAGAGGAAGAGGAGAAGGAGGGCCGGCACTCTCACTAGAGGAACTGCCACTGTTCTCGAGGGGAGGACGAAGAGGAAGAGGAGGAGGGCTGGCACTCTCACTACAGGAACTGCCACTGTTCTCGAGGGGAGGACGAAGAGGAAGAGGAGAAGGAGGGCCGGCACTCTCACTATAGGAACTGCCACTGTTCTCGAGGGGAGGACGAAGAGGAAGAGGAGAAGGAGGAGAAGGCCACTGTCATGGCCGGGTCGGGGGACTGGTAGGCTGCTAGTGCCAGCTGCTACATAACTAGGCCTACTAGCTTCTGCCTGCGATGGTGTTTCGTTGGTTGAGGACGAGTTGGTAATTCGGTAATTTGGCACGACCATGATCAGATAAAGCTTTCTTGCGTTGTTTTTGTGCACCACTTGGTCTGGCCTTGTCTTTATCCATCTTGAAGAACATACTCACTCTCCATCCATATCAAGAGTCTGACCTGATTCACCTTGTCTTTTTTGAACTAGATGCACGATGTGTGAAGACTATTGTCTGCCTGACTCACCTATACCAATGTAGATTGGTCAACACAAACACTTGGCTTGCTACATGTGCAAATTAAAAAGGAGGGTTACTGTCAAAAGCTTTTTTTTTTTTTTTTTTTAAATACACAGTTGAAGTCAGAAGTTTACATGGAGACATTGTTGGAGACATTAAAACTCATCTTTCAACCACTCCACAAATTTCTTGTTAACAAACTATAGTTTTGGCAAGTTGGTTAGGACATCTACTTTGTGCATGACACAAGGCATTTTTCCAACAATTGTTTACAGACAGATTATTTCACTCTATCACAATTCCAGTGGGTCAGAAGTTTACGTACACTAAATTGACTGTGCCTTCAAAGAGCTTGGAAAATTCCAGAAAATGATGTCATGGCTTTAGAAGCTTCTGATAGGCTAATTGACATAATTGTAGACCTCCACAAGTCTGGTACATCCTTGGGAGCAATTTCCAAATGCCTGAAGGTACCACGTTCATCTGTACAAACAATAATACGCAAGTATAAACACCATGGGACCACGCAGCCATCATACCGCTCAGGAAGGAGACACGTTCTGTCTCCTAGAGATGAATGTACTTTGATGCGAAAAGTGCAAATCAAATGTCCTCTGGTCTGATGAAACAAAAATAGAACTGTTTGGCCATAATGACCATCGTTATGTTTGGAGGAAAAAGGGGGAGGCTTGCAAGCCGAAGAACCCCATCCCAACCATGAAGCACGGGGGTGGCAGCATCATGTTGTGGGGGTGCTTTGCTGCAGGAGGGACTGGTGCACTTCACAAACTAGATGGCATCATGAGGGAGGAAAATGAGGTGGATATATTGAAGCAACATCTCAAGACATCAGTCAGGAAGTTAAAGCTTGGTCGCAAATGGGTCTTCCAAATGGACAATGACCCCAAGCATACTTCCAAAGTTGTAGCAAAATGGCTTAAGGACGACAAAGTCAATGTGTTGGAGTGGCCATCACAAAGTCCTGACCTCAATCCTATAGAAACTTTGTGGGCAGAACTGAAAAGTGTGTGCGAGCAAGGAGGCCGACAAACCTGACTCAGTTACACCAGCTCTGTCAGGAGGAATGGGCCAAAATTTACCCAACTTATTGTGGGACACTTGTGGAAGGCTACCTGAAACGTTTGACCCAAGTTCAACAATTTAAAGGCAATCCTACCAAATACTAATTGAGTGCATGTAAACTTCTGACCCACTGGGAATGTGATGAAAGAAATTAAAGCTGAAATAAATCATTCTCTCTACTATTATTCTGACATTTCACATTCTTAAAATAAAGTGGTGATCCTAACTGACCTAAGACAGGGAATTTTTACTAGGATTAAATGTCAGGAACTGAAAAACTGAGTTTAAATGTATTTGGCTAAAGTGCATGTAAACGTCCAACTTCAACTGTAAATATGAGATGACCAGTGCATGGGCCCCCAGAGCTTGTGGGCCCCCTCCGTGCGGGGGCTGCAGGGTTTACGCTACGCCAATGGTGTGTGTGTATACCTGTATCACATGGTCTTCACTGGTGATCTCCACAGCCTCCTGACAGTGGTCCAGAGCAGTGAACACTGAGTTACACGCCCTGAGGGAGAGAAGAGAGAGCAATCTGTTTAGTCATACATAGTGTGTGTGTGTGTGTGTGTGTGTGTGTGTGTGTGTGTGTGTGTGTGTGTGTGTGTGTGTGTGTGTGTGTGTGTGTGTGTGTGTGTGTGTGTGTGTGTGTGTGTGTGTGTGTGTGTGTGTGTGTGTGTGTGAGGCCCAATGTACCTGAGTTTGAACTGGCAGCGCACCTCTCCATGTTCAATCTGGAGCAACTCATTATAGCAGGCAGAGACACTACTGTTCTCCACATACTTCTGACAGAGAGAGAGAGAGAGAGAGAGAGAGAGAGAGAGAGAGAGAGAGAGAGAGAGAGAGAGAGAGAGAGAGAGAGAGAGAGAGAGAGAGAAAGAGAGAGAAAGAAAGAAAGAAAGAGAAAGAGAGAGGGAGACATGAAGTGAAATATGACAAACATAGTCAGCTATGAGCTGCGGACCTTTCAGCCTGGAGGTAGGACATGTGATGAGAGCTGTGACCTGCTGACATGTTAAATAGACTGCTCACATACAATAAAGTACAGAACACTACAGTACAGTTGGTAAACACTGTGATGTGTTTATAAGATGAGCTAGCTGACTGGCTGACTGACTGACTCAGCAGATGGATGATAGGATAGCATGAGTGTTTTGAGTTGTCTGGCTCAGTACACTTTACAGAGTCCCAGAGGAGATGGTGGGGGCAGATGTCATGCCATATAAAGTAATATCCCCTCTTCCCCCTATAGTACATAGAGAACATAGAAGGAGAAGAGTACATACTCTGCTGAATCCAGCGCAGAGGAGAGGAAGAACAGACTGCTCCCCCTGACCTGAAGGCCTATAGAGTAGAGAGAACAGCATAGACAGTACACACTATGACATTATCATCATCAGCTCACATATGATATACATACAGCGCCTTGAGAAATGTATGCATACCCCTTGACTTATTTCACATTTTGTTGTGTTACAGCCTGAATTCAAAATGAAATAAATATATTTTGTTTCTCACCCATCTACACACAATACCCCATATTTACAAAGCGAAAAAAAAATTGTTGCAAATTTATTGAAAATGAAATACATAAATATCTAGTTTACATAAGTATTCACACCCCTGAGTCAATACTTTGTAGAAGCCCCTTTGGAGGCGATTACAGCTGTGAGTGTTTTGGGGTAAGTCTCTTAGAGCTTTGCACACCTGGATTGTACAATATTTGTCCATTGTTCTTTTAAAAATCATTGCTAGACAGCCATTTTCAAGTCTTGCCATAGATTTTCAAGCCAATTTAAGTCAAAACTGTAACTAGGCCACTAAGAAACATTCAATGTTGTCTTGGTAAACAACTCCAGTGTAGATTTGGACTTGTGTTTTTGGCTATTGTCCTGCTGAAAGGTGAATTCCTCTCCCAGTATCTGTTGGAAAGCAAACTGAACCAGGTTTTCTTCTAGCATTTTGCCTGTGCTTATAGCTGTATTCTGTTAATTTTTATCCTAAAAAAAACCCTAGTCCTTGCCAATGACAAGCATACCCATAACATGATGCAGCCACCAACATGCTTGAAAATATGAAGTGTGTTGTGTTGGATTTGCCCCAAACATAACGCTTTGTATTTCAGGAAAAAAAAGTTAATTTCTTTGCCACAGTTTTTGCAGTATTACTTAAGTGCCTTGTTGCAAACCAGATGCATGTTTTGGAATATTTGTATTCTTTTCAGGCTTCCTTCTTTTCACTCTAGTCAGTCAGGTTAGTATTGTGGAGCAATGTTGTTGATCCATCCTCAGCTTTCTCATATCAGAGCCATTAAACTCTGTAACTGTTTTAAAATCCCCATTAGCCTCATGGTGAAATCCCTAAGCTGTTTCCTTCCTCTCCGATAACTGAGTTAGGAAGGATGCCTGTACCTTTGTAGTGATTGGGTGTATTGATACATCATCCAAAGTGAAATTAATAACTTCACCATGCTCAAAGGGATATTCAGCTGGGTTTGTTTTACACATCTACCAATTGTTGCCCCTCATTGTGAGGCATTGAATAAACCTCTCTGGTCTTTGTGGCTGAATCTGTGCTTCACTTCTCAATTGAGAGACCTTACAGATAATTTTATGTGTGGGGTACAGAGATGGGGTAGTCGTTAAAAAAATCCTGTTAACCACTATTATTGAACATGCAATGAGTCCATGCAACTTATTATGCAATTTGCTAAGCACATTTTTACTCCTGAACGTATATACGCTTGTCATAACAAAGGGGTTGAATACTTATTGACTCAAGATATTTCAGCTGTTAATTTTTTATTAATTTAAAAAATGTTCTATAAACAAAATTCCACTTTGACATTTACATTTCAGTCATTTAGCAGACACGCTTATCCAGAGCGACTTACAGGAGCAATTAGGGTTAAGTGCCTTGCTCAAGGGCATCTCGACAGATTTTTCACCTCGTCAGCTCGGGGATTCAAACCAGCAACCTTTCAGTTACTGGCCCAACGCTCTTAATCACTAGGCTACATTATGTGGTATTGTGTGTAGATCAGTGAAACAAAATCTAAATGTAATCAATTTTAAATACAGGCTGTAACACGACAAAATGTGGAAAAAGTCAAGGGGTGTGAATACTTTCCGAAGGCACTGTATCATTATAGAATACACATACATGTACTGCATGTCATTATCACCATCAACGTGAAAACATTTATCATTATATTTGGTGTGTGTGTGTGTGTGTGTGTGTGTGTGTGTGTGTGTGTGTGTGTGTGTGTGTGTGTGTGTGTGTGTGTGTGTGTGAGTATGTAACTTGAGTTGTGAGAAAAATAATCCTCTTGAATGGCAATAAACGCCATCCATCAATTCTGATTTGATAGATATGTATACTCACGTCTGTGGCACGACGGCCAGAATGACTGTGTGTTCTGAGCGCTTTGTGGCACGAATCAACCTGGATCAACGACACAAGAGATTGATCATCTAAGAGACTGATAAAACAGAAGCGCTTGAAATCCCGCAGATGGTCAAGAAAAATATATATTTTCACAACCACAAAATGATCACATATATGTTTCGGACCCCATACGAGGACTTGAAGTGCTTTTGTGGCTTTACCTTAAAAAATTCCCTAGCTAACTCACGAGGCAGGTTTGAGAGCAATAAGTGTGATTGAGTTGACACACAACATGAGAGGAGGCTTTAGAATGAGTGCCAGTATAAACATGTGGGCAGTGGAGGAGTGATGTCATTTGCATATGAGATAACATTTCTCTACTTTACACAGGCTCACCATGGACACAATGTACTGGAGGGATGGGAGGGAGGGAGAGACGGAGGGAGGGAGGGAGAGAGCGAGACGGAGGGAGGGACGGAGGGAGGGAGGGAGAGAGGGAGAGAGGAGAGAGAGGAGACAGTGGGGAGGAGGGAGAGAGGAGAGAGATGAGACAGTGGGGAGGAGGGAGAGAGGAGAGAGAGTGGGGGGAAAGGATAAATGTGAGTGATGGCAAAAGCCTCTTGGCTGGCAGGGGACATGCAGGGGGGGAGGGAAGTAAGGAGAGCGAGACAAGAGAGAGAGAGATGAGAGAGAGAGAGAGAGAGAGAGAGAGAGAGAGAGAGAGAGAGAGAGAGAGAGAGAGAGAGAAAGAAAGAAAGAATGAGACTTGTGATAGATCGGTATTTATTGAGAAGAGAGAAAGCCACTCTCTCTGCTTCTGGGAAAATATTACCATGCGTGACTAATAACTCTAATCACTAGATACTGTATGAAGAAGCATTTGATGGTCTGACCACATGATAAATACTGGGTGGGATTATTAGGACAGTTTGAGTTTTTAGTGTATCTACACTGAACAAAAATATAAACACAACATGTTTCATGAACAGCAAAAATAATTATCCCAGAAATTTTCCATATGCACAGAAATCTTATTTCTCTCATATTTTGTGCACAAATTTGTTTATATCCCTGTTCTCCATTGCCAAGATAATCCATCCACCTGGCAGGTGTGGCATATCAAGAAGCTGATTAAACAGCATAATCATTACACAGGTGCACCTTGTGCTGGGGACAATAAAAGGCCACTCTAAAATGTACAGTTTTGTCACACAACACAATGCCACAGACGTCTCAAGTTTTGAGGGAGCGTGCAATTGGCATGCTGACTGCAGGAATGTCCACCAGAACTGTTGCCAGAGACTTGAATGTTAGATAATTATTGAACTATTCCAACCGGCCTAACAACCACAGACTATGTATATGGCGTTGTGCAGGCGAGCGGTTTGCTGATGATAATGTTGTGAACAGAGTGCCCCATGGTGCGGTGTTAATTGTATGGGCAGGCATAAGCTACGGACAATGAACACAATTGCATTTTATCGATGGCAATTTGAACGTACAGAGACATCGTGACAAGATCCTGAGGCCCATTGTCCTGCCATTAATCTGCTGCCCGTCACCTCACGTTTCAGCATGATAATGTACGGCACCATGTTGTAAGGATCTGTACATAAGCTGAAAATGTCCCAGTTTATCCATGGCCTGTATACTCACCAAACATGTCACCCATTAAGCATGTTTGGGATGCTCTGGATCGACGTGTATGACAGTGTGTTCCAGTTCCCGCCAATATCTAGCAACTTCGCACAGCCATTGAAGAGCAGTGGGACAACATTCCACAGGCCACAATTAACATCCTGATCAACTCTATGCGAAAGGAGATGTGTCGCAATGCATGAGGCAAATGGTGGTCACACCAGATACTGACTGGTTTTATGATGCACGCCCTTAAATGTTTTTTAAGGTATCTGTGATGCATATCTGTATTCCAAGTCATGTGAAATCCATAGATCAGCTAAACATTTAGATTGCTAAATTAGTTTAGAGGCCAGCTAGACAGTTTGAGTTTACCGACAGACAGCTTCTGCCTCAAAGTATCGTGAGTGGCGTCCATCGATGACTACAATCTCGTGGCTCTGGTCCAGGAAACACTCGATGGCGGACTCAGGCGTTCGGGCGATGTTACACCTGAAACCCGCCCGGTCACACGCCCACCAGAAGGCATCGCTTTGACCATCCTCCTTCGCAAACACCAGCAGGACCTGGGACAGAGTGAGAGAGAGAGAGAGAGAGAGAGAGAGAGAGAGAGAGAGAGAGAGAGAGAGAGCGAGAGAGAGAGAGAGAGAGAGAGAGAGAGAGCAGATGGTCTGAAATACCTCTTACCTGACAGAGGCAGCTTGCTGCAAAAACATTGGTTACTTTAATAAATAATTTGTTCATAAATAATTTGTTTGCTTGTCGGAGCAAGAGTGTGTGGTTATAATCTTTCTGAAGTTGTTTTCATCAAACATGAAGCTAGGATCAGTAGACTAAAAAGCTTATCAGTGCTTTTAAGTGCTGATATACAGTACAGTATCACAAAAAAATAATAAATTAAATAGTAAAACATACATCACTTAAAGGTGCAATATGCATAAATCGATCCGCCATTTCCTGGTTGATAATATTCGAATAGTTCGCTTAATTTCAGTTTATGTGACAAAACAAGCAATGTATAGTGTAGATAATCACTGCACCATAAAAACTGCTATGAAATATATTTTCTATAATCAAAAATACTGAATTTTCATCTGTTTGAAGCTGGTGTACAAAACCGAAAGTAAAAGATGCAAAAACGAAACGTAAGAACGGGAAGCATAGAAATAGCTCACATAGAACAGATCTACCGCTTCTTAGACTTGATTTGAATGCGAATGACAGATCTGTAACTCACATTTCTATGTGAATTTGGTCGGGTCGCCCAAAACGTTACATATTGCAGCATTAACTGTTCAAACACACAACTTCACACCACTTTCCCAGGCATCTCCTATTCCAATGAAAGCCTGCTATTGTTCCTTAATCTATACAGAACAAAAATATAAATGCAACATGTAAAATGTTTGTTCCATGTTTCATGAGCTGAAATAAAATATCCCAGAAATGTTTCATACACACAGCTTATTTCTCTAAAATGTTGTGCACAAATTTGTTTACATCCCTGTTAGTGAGCATTTTTTCTTTGCCAAGTTAATCCATCCACCTGACAGGTGTGGCATATCAAGAAGCTGATTAAACAGCATAGTCATTACACAGGTGCACCTTGTGCTGGGGACAATAAAAGGCCACTCTAAAATGTGCAGTTTTGTCACACAACACAATGCCACAGATGTCTCAAGTTTTGAGGGAGCGTGCAATTGGTGTAACGGATGTGAAATGGCTAGCTAGTTAGCGGGTACGCGCTAGTAGCGTTTCAATCAGTTACGTCACTTGCTCTGAAACCTAGATGTAGTGTTGCCCCTTGCTCTGCAAGGGCCGTGGCCTTTGTGGAGCGATGGGTAACGATGCTTCGCGGGCGACCGTCGTTGATGTGTGCAGAGGGTCCCTGGTTCGCGCCCGTGTCGGGGCGAGGGGACGTACTAAAGTTATACTGTTACATTGGCATGCTGATTGCAGGAATGGCTACCAGAGCCGTTACCAGAGAATTGAATGTTCATTACTCTACCATAAGCCGCATCCAACGTCATTTCAGAGAATTTGGCAGTATGATTAACCGGCCTCACAACCGCAGACCACGTGTAACCACGCCAGCCCAGGACCTCCACATCCGGCTTCTTCACCTGCCGGATAGTCTGAGACTGGCCACCCAGACAGCTGATGAAACTGAGGAGTATGTAATGAGGAGTCTGTAATGAAGCCCTTTTGTGCGGAAAAACTCATTCTGATTGGCTAGGCCTGGCTCCCCAGTGGGAGCGTCTACCTGGTTAAATAAAGGTGAAATATATAAATATATTTTTTAATCAGTAAAGCATTGAAATTGCTGCGTGTTGCGTTCATATTTTTGTTCAGTATAAGAGTAACCAGGAGCCAGGTGGATGATAGTTAATGATGGCTGATGAGAGCTGTTTTCACACCAACAGTTGTCTGGCCTGTACTGTCCCCCGACCGGTTGTTCTTCATACTGTATGGTAACATTACCAATACTTGACTCCTATAGTAGAGCAGTAAGAGACAAGAGGCAAGAATGGAGGGACTTGTGTACACACACACACACACACACACACACACACACACACACACACACACACACACACACACACACACACACACACACACACACACACACACACACACACACACACACACACACACACACACACACACACACACACACACACACACACACACACACACACACACCAATGGACAACTAACACAGGGAGAAAGGAAGTAGGGAAAGAGATTTATAAAGATTTCTTAATTACGTTTCACTTTTTAGATTTATGTGTATTGCTAGATATTACTGCACTGTTGGTGCTAGGAACACAAGCATTTCGCTACGCCTGCAAAAACCATCTGCTAAATATGTGTAGGCCGACCAATAGAATTTGATTTGATTTTGATTTGATTGAAAGAGAAACAGCGCGAGGGAGACCAAGAAGAGAGTAGAAGGGAGATGAGAGAGAGCGAGCCGTCTCGCCAGTCAGACTGCCAGGAGTACGAGGGAAAGAAGGGAGCAGAGGATGGATGAGAAGAAGAGGAGAAAAGAGAGGGGGGGGGGGGGGGGGGGGGAGCTGGCATTGGTAGGAGGCTGTGAAAGGTCTACACCCTTTGATCCCGAGCTGGGCTGTGTAACCATGGAGCTGCCTTGTGAAATTCCACACACACACACACACACCTCAGGCGACGCCGTCCCAAAATCCTACTATCTGCCGACCTGCCCTGCACCCGCCCACGGGCCAGACAGGGGGCGCCACACGTACACAGTTCTGTGTGTGTTGCCGCTTGAGTGCGTGTACATACACATAATCAAATCAAATCACATTTTATTTGTCACATTACTTACAAGCCCTTAACCAACAACAGCTTCATGGCACGATTCCAACACCATCATTAAGTTTGCCGATGATGCAACAGTGGTAGGCCTGATCACCAACAACAATGAGACAGCCTATAGGGAGGAGGTCAGAGACCTGGCAGTGTGGTGCCAGGATAAAAACCTCTCCCTCAACGTGATCAAGACAAAGGAGATGATTGTGGACTACAGAAAGACGGAGCACGCCCCCATTATCATCAACAGGGCTGCAGTGGATCAGGTTGAGAGCTTCAAGTTCCTTGGTGTCCACATCACCAACAAACTAACATGGTCCAAGCACAACATGACAGTCGTAAAGAGGGCACAACAAAGCCTATTCCCCCTCAGGAGACTGAAAAGATTTGGCATGGGTCCTCAGATACTCAAAAGGTTCTACAGCTGCACCACCGAGAGTATCCTGACGGGTTGCATCACTGCCTGGTAAGGCAACTGCTTGGCGTCCGACTGCAAGGCACTACAGAGGGTAGTGCATACGGCCCAGTACATCACTTGGGCCAAGCTTCCTGCCATCCAGGAACTCTATACCAGGCGGTGTCAGAGGAAGGCCCTAAAAATTGTCAAGACTCCAGCCACCCTAGTCATAGACTGTGCTCTCTGCTACCGCAGAGCAAGCGGTACCGGAGCCCCAAGTCTAGGTCCAAGAGGCATCTAAACAGCTTCTACCACTCACGCCATAAGACTCCTGAACACCTAATCAAATGGCTACCCAGACTATTTGCATTGCCCCCCCCCCCCCGCCCTCTTTTATGATGCTGCTACTCTGTTATTATCTATGCATAGTCACTTTAATAACTCTACCTACATGTACATATTACCTAACAGGTGCGCCTGCACATTGACTCTGTACCGGTAACCCCTGTACATAGCCTCGCTATTGTTATTTTACTGCTGCTCTTTAATTATTTATAACATTTATTTCTTATTTTCTAGGGATTTTTCTTAAAACGGCATTGTTGGTTAAGTGCTTGTAAGTAAGCATTTCACTGTAAGGTCTACACCTGTACTCGGCGCATGTGACAAATACAATTAGATTGGATTTGAAAATTTGATTTGATTTGATTTAATACGTTTTAAGGGAAAAAATGATAAGTAAAACATAGAAAATAAAAGTAACAAATAATTAAACAGCAGCAGTAAAATAACAATAGCAAGACTATATACAGGCGGTACCAGTACAGAATCAATATGCAGGGGCACCGGTTAGCCGAGGTAATTGAGGTAATATGTACATGTAGGTAGAGTTAAAGTGACTGATCATACTGCCTCCAAGTGGATGTCTTTCATGATTATCTTTATTATCCAAGTGCTAAATAGTTGGAGTGTGTTTGAACACACAATCACTTAATAGTGATTAACCCCAGTGGTTTCCCTAAGTGGTTTACACACTGTGTTGCCCTCAAGGCAGGACTGACATAGAGAAGGGCCTCTACCCCTGACTGCTGTGCCACGCTGACTCAGCCAATCACAGTTCAGGGGTTAAAGCTAGAATCCTTTAAGCCTCCATCTCTGCACACCCTTGACCAGGCAGACAGATAGGGGGACGAAGGTATGGAACAGACAGGCAGACAAGACAGACAGACAGACAGACAGACAGACAGACAGACAGACAGACAGACAGACAGACAGACAGACAGACAGACAGACAGACAGACAGACAGACAGACAGACAGACAGACAGACAGACAGATAGTTAGACAGATAGTTTCTCAGAGCGATAGCGAGAGACATCTAGCTGACTGGCTTTACACCAAGTCTTGTCAGTGGGACTCCTCTTGGCGTAGAGCCAAGGAGTACGGTGTGGAGGAGACATACTAACAGTCATCAATCTGATGGATCATTCCTAATAAGCATGGTTTACTCCTCACACTCAGAACAACATGTAAATGCTTTTCCCGTGTTTTGAAGTGAGGGCTACAGCATGTTTCTCCATATGGTTTCTTAAGTTAAGTGACCATCCTAAGTTCCCTGTCCAAAGTAAGAGCAGAGCACCCTGTATACTGTCTTCTGCAGCCTACAGTCAACAACAGTTCACCCTCTGAGCCCTCTGGAAAATAATCCCTCTGATTGAGGAGGAGTCCTGTGACAGGGTGCAGAAACGAAGGAGCGGAGAGAAGTAGATTTGGAGTTACCGAGTCTTTCCAGGGCTCGGAGGGAACGATAAATGTCAGGAGGAAACTGTCAGCACGCAACTCTCTCCTCCGGAGCATTTTATCTTTTCTTCTCTCTTTTCTCTCTCGTTCTCCCTGTTCAAGTGGGAGGGAGGTAAAGAGGGAGTGGGGAGTTAGGTCATGGTACAGTAGAGTTTGTGTGTGCATGACTCTGTGTGCGTACGAGACTGTGGGTGTGTGCGGATGTGTGTGTGCTTCCGCTGTCTGTTTGTGCGTGTGCATGACTCTGTGTGTGTACGCAACTGTATGTGTGAGTGTGCGTCTGTTTCTGTGTGTGTGCTCCCTTGTGTGTCTGTTTGTGTGTATGACTTTGTGTGTGTGTGTGTGTGTGTGTGTGTGTGTGTGTGTGTGTGTGTGTGTGTGTGTGTGTGTGTGTGTGTGTGTGTGTGTGTGTGTGTGTGTGTGTGTGTGTGTGTGTGTGCGTGCTCCACATCTTGAGGAGAGTAGTTATTTTAATGGAGCGTGTGTTGAGGGCTGTATGGGGAGGAGGGGTTGTAATAAAGTCTCTAGTCCTTCCACCTGGTTCAGCCAGCCAGCTGCTGCCAGACACTACCTCCTGCAGAGGCTTTTACACAGCCTGATAACGAAGAATGGATGAGTTCTGGAGATGAGGTTTGGATGAGGTTTTATTCAGCACAATAAAGACGGATGGATGAAGGGTAGAGCCTTTCAGTATGTATTTTCTTTAAAACACTTTGAGCATTTGGTGAAGCCTGCCAGATGGTGGGGGAGGTTTGCACTTTTGGGACTATTCCATTACTCCATCAAGCGCAATGACAGAGATGTAAAAAGACAGAGACCTAGATGTCTAGATGCACAAGAAACACAAAACACCTATGATCTTGTGTAACTAACACTCCCTTTCCTAAATTACACAACAGCATTAAGGCCTGGGAGCTAATCTGGCCTTCTCAAAGGCTCACACTGCCTTAATCCCAATCCACAGGACACAACCTCAACCTCAAACTAGCAGCTGTTCACAGCTGGTCACCGGAAACTTAACTACCACCAACCCACACACCATCGGGTGTAAAGCAGGGATGGAACCAGTTCAGGGAACACAACTGAAAACCGGGGGGAAAAAACTACATTTTCAGAGGAAACAGAAACAGAACTGCGAACGAAAGTGATCTCCGTTATTTTAAAATCTTGAGAACCGGATAATAATGTTTTGTTTGTTCCTGCACATATCTGACCAATCAAACATGTTAACATCTAGCTTACCCGTTCCATTGCAAAATGCTCTATCTGCACTAACTGGTTGTCACGATCGTCTATGGGTGAGAGAGTGGACCAAGGCGCAGCGTGTGCAAAATACATCTCTTTTATTTTAGAGAAGGAAAAAACACGTAACGAACACAATTACAAAACGAAACAAAACAACAAACGATCGTGAAGCTAAAGTCGTAAGTGCAAACCCAAGCTACAAACGTACAACATAGACAACTACCCACAAAAGCCTACTGCCTATGGCTGCCTTAAATATGGCTCCCAATCAGAGACAATGAATGACAGCTGTCTCTGATTGAGAACCAATCTAGGCAGCCATAGACATAACTAGACAACTATACTCTACTCTGCCCCATACACATACAACACCCCATAGACACTACAAAACACATACATTCCCCATGTCACACCCTGACCTAACTAAAAAACATAAAGAAAACAAAGAATACTAAGGCCAGGGCGTGACAGTACCCCCCCCCCCCAAAGGTGCGGACTCCGACCGCACAACCTGAAATAGAAAGGGGAGGGTCCGGGGTGGGCCCCATCATGGCGGCGGCTCGGGTGCGGGACGTGGCCCCCACTCCACCATTGTCAATACCCGCTTTGGTAACTTCCTCCAAATGGCCACCCTCCAAATTAACCCCACCGGACTAAGGGGCAGCACCGGACTAAGGGGCAGCACCGGAATGAGGGGCAGCTCCGGACTGAGGGGCAGCTCCGGACTGAGGGGCAGCTCCGGACTGGCTGGCGGATCCTGGCTGGCTGGCTCTGGCGGATCCTGGCTGGCTGGCTCTGGCGGATCCTGGCTGGCTGGCTCTGGCGGATCCTGGCTGGTTGGCTCTGGCGGATCCTGGCTGGCTGGCTCTGGCGGATCCTGGCTGGCTGGCTCTGGCGGATCCTGGCTGGCTGGCTCTGACGGATCCTGGCTGGCTGGCTCTGACGGATCCTGGCTGGCTGGCTCTGGCGGATCCTGGCTGGCTGGCTCTGGCGGATCCCGGCTGGATGACGGCTCAATGCTGGATGACGGCTCTGGCTGGTCATGGCTGGATGACGGCTCTGGCTGGTCATGGCTGGATGACGGCTCTGGCTGGTCATGGCTCGCTGACGGCTCTGGCTGGTCATGGCTCGCTGACGGCTCTGGCTGGTCATGGCTGGCGGAAGGCTCTGGCTGATCCTGTCTGGCGGAAGGCTCTGGCTGATCCTGTCTGGCGGAAGGCTCTGGCTGATCCTGTCTGGCGGAAGGCTCTGGCTGATCCTGTCTGGCGGAAGGCTCTGGCTGATCCTGTCTGGTGGAAGGCTTTGGCTGCTCCTGTCTGGCGGAAGGCTCTAGCGGCTCCTGTCTGGCGGAAGGCTCTAGCGGCTCCTGTCTGGCGGACGGCTCTGAAGGCTCATGGCAGACGGCCGGCTTTGCAGGCTCATGGCAGACGGGCGGCTTTGAAGGCTCAGTACAGACGGGCAGTTCATGCGGCGCTTGGCAGACGGACAGTTCAGACGGCGTTGGGCAGACGGGCAGTTCAGGCGCCGTTGGGCAGACGGGCAGTTCAGGCGCCGTTGGGCAGACGGGCAGTTCAGGCGCCGCTGGGCAGACGGCAGACTCTGGCCGGCTGAGACGCACTGTAGGCCTGGTGCGTGGTACCGGAACTGGAGGTACCGGGCTAAAGACACGCACCTTCAGGCTAGTGCGGGGAACAACAACAGGGCACACTGGACTCTCAAGGCGTACTATAGGCCTGGTGCGTGGTACCGGCACTGGTGGTACCGGGCTGAGGGCACGCACATCAGGGCGAGTACGGGGAGAAGGAACAGTGCGTACAGGGCTCTGGAGACGCACAGGAGGCTTGATGCGTGGTGCCGGAACTGGAGGCACTGGGCTGGATACACGCACCACAGGGAGAGTGCGTGGAGGAGGAACAGGGCTCTGGAGACGCACTGGAAGCCTGGTGCGTGGTGTAGGCACTGGTGGTACTGGGCTGGAGACACGCACCATAGGGCTAGTGCGTGGAGGAGGAACAGGGCTCTGGAGACGCACTGGAAGCCTGGTGCGTGGTGTAGGCACTGGTGGTACTGGCCTGGAGCGGGGAGATGGCGCCGGAAATACCGGACCGTGCAGGCGTACTGGCTCCCTTGAGCACTGAGCCTGCCCAACCTTACCTGGTTGTATGCTCCCCGTCGCCCGACCAGTGCGGGGAGGTGGAATAACCCGCACCGGGCTATGTAGGCGAACCGGGGACACCATGCGTAAGGCTGGTGCCATGTAAGCCGGCCTGAGGAGACGCACTGGTGGCCAGATGCGTTGGGCCGGCTTCATGACATCCGGCTCAACGCTCAATCTAGCCCGGCCGATACATGGAGCTGGAATGTACCGAACCGGGCTATGCACGCGTACAGGAGACACCATGCGCTCTACTGCGTAACACGGTGTCTGCCCGTACTCTCGCTCTCCACGGTAAGTACAGGGAGTGGGCGCAGGTCTCCTACCTGACTTCGCCACTCTCCCTTTTAGCCCCCCCCCAAGAAATTTTTGGGGTTTACTCACAGACTTTTCGGGTTTCCAGCCACGTCTCCTTGCTGCCTCCTCATACCACCGCTCCTGGGCTTTAGCTGCCTCCCTCTCTTCAACAGAGCGGCGATATTCCCCTGTCTGAGCCCAGGGTCCTTTTCCGTCCAATATTTCCTCCCATGTCCACGAGTCCTGGTTTCTTTGCCGCTGTTGTTGGTTCCTCTCACGCTGCTTGATCCATGGTTGGTGGGTAGTTCTGTCACGATCGTCTATGGGTGAGAGAGTGGACCAAGGCGCAGCGTGGAATGTAGACATAATTAAGTTTATTAAAGAAAAGACGAAAACCGAAAACACTTCAACAAACTACAAAATAACAAACGAACGTAGACAGACCTGAACTATGTGAACTTACATATAACACGAAGAACGCACAAACAGGTACAGACTACAACAAACGAACGAACAAACCGAAACAGTCCCGTGTGGTGCAACATACACAGACACAGAAGACACTACAAAACACATACATTCCCCATGTCACACCCTGACCTAACTAAAAAACATAAAGAAAACAAAGAATACTAAGGCCAGGGCGTGACACTGGTGGAGTAAATTCACAAGCTAAATGTAATTACTATGTTCATTTCACGGGTTAATATATAAACGAAATGGAACTTTTATGAACCCTACATTTTTTGGAGGGTTTGAACAGGTTCAGAACTTAATTATGCTGGTCGGAACCCAAAAAATAGAGGTTCTGCTCAGAACGGAACAATTGGAAAATAATTTTGGTACCAACCCCTAGTGAAAAAAGTTATATAGTGTACATGTATGCCGTATGCCATGTTGTGTCATGTGGTGTCTCATTGTTACGCCATGTTGAAACCATTCTATCATGCAATGATATCTCCAGTGTTTCCCCTATATTCATTTAAACCAAAGAATTGGATGCAATATATACAGTAGCAGTCAAAAATTTGGACACGCCTACTTATTCCAGGGTTTTTCTTTATTTTGACTATTTTCTACATTGTAGAATAATAGTGAAGACATCAAAACTATGAAATAAGACATAAGGAATCATGTAGTAACCAAAAAAGTGTGTAAGGGATATTTGACAAAGAAGGAGAGTGATGGAGTGCTGCATCAGATGATCTGGCCTCCACAATCACCCGACCTCAACCCAATTGAGATGGTTTGGAATGAGTTGGAGCCTTATACAAAAATGTATACAAGTGTTTTTTTCCCTCATCAGTCTACACACAATACCACATAATGACAAAGCAAAAACATGTTTTTTATATATATATTTTTTTACATATTTGCAACAAAATCCTTTACTGAGTACTTTGTTGAAGCACCTTTGGCAGCGATTACAGCCTCGAGTCTTCTTGGGTATGACGCTACAAGCTTGGCACAGCTGTATTTGGGGAGGTTGTCTGTCAGGTTGGATGGGGAGCGTCACTGCACAGCTATTTTTAGGTCTCTCCAGAGATGTTAGATCGGGTTCAAGTCTGGGCTCTGGCTGGACCACTCAAGGACATTCAGAGACTTGTCCCGAAGCCACTCCTGCGTTGTCTTGGCTGTGTGCTTAGGGTCGTTGTCCTGTTAGAAGGTGAACCTTTGGCCCAGTTTGAGGTCCTAAGTGCTCTGGAGCAGGTTTTCATCAAAAATCTATCTTTATTTGCGCCGTTCATTTTTCCCTCGATCCTGACTAGTCTCCCAGTCCCTGCCGCTGAAAAACATCCACACAACATGATGCTGCCACCACCATGCTTCACCGTAGGGATGGTGCCAGGTTTCCTCCAGATGTGACACTTGGCATTCAGGCCAAAGAGTTCAATCTTTGTTTCATCAGACCAGAGAATCTTGTTTCTCATGGTCTGAGAGTCCTTTTGGTGCCTTTTGGCAAACTCCAAGCTGGCTGTCATGTGCCTTTTACTGAAGAGTGTCTTCCGTCTGGCCACTTTACCATAAAGGCCTGATTGGTGGAGTGGTGCAGAGATGGTTGTCCTTCTGGAACGTTTTCCCATCTCCACAGAGGAACTCTGGAGTTCTGTCAGAGAGACCATCGCGTTCTTGGTCACCTCCCTGACCAAGGCCCTTCTCCCCCGATTGCTCAGTTTGGCCTGGCGGCCAGCTCGAGGAAGAATTTTTCTTCCATTTATGAATGATGGAGGCCACTGTGTTCTTGAGGACCTTCAACACTTCAGAAATGTTTTGTTACCCTTCCCCAGATCTATGCCTCAACACAATGCTGTCTCCTTCGACCAGATGGCTTGGTTTTTTCTCTGACATGCACTGTCAACTGTGATCCCTTATATAGACAGGTGTGCGCCTTTCCAAATCATGTGCATTCAATTGAATTTACAACAGGTGGACTCCAATCAAGTTGTAGAAACATCTCAAGGATGATCAATGGAAACAGGATGCACCTGAGCTCAATTTTGAGTCTCATAGCAAAGGGTCTGAATACTTGTGTAAATAAGGCATTTCTGATTTTTAATTTGAATAAATTAGCAAACATTTCTAAAAATCTGTTTTCGCTTTGTTATCGTGGGGTATTGTGTGTAGATTGATGAGGATTTAATTTTTTTATATATTATTTTTAGAATAAGGCTGTAACTGTACTTGTCTTGTGCATTTGTTTTATTCTGGGATTATGACTAAAAATGACTGGTGGAGTCACTTTACCCCAACCTGCACGTACAAATTACCTCAACTAACCTGTACCCCTTGTCACGTTCCTGACCTATTTCTGTTAGTTTGTTGTATGTGTTAGTTGGTCAGGACGTGAGTTTGGGTGGGCATTCTATGTTTTCTGTTTCTATGTTGGTTTAAGGGTTGCCTGGTATGGCTCTTAATTAGAGGCAGGTGTTTTGCGTTGTCCTCTAATTGAGAGTCATATTTAGGTAGGTTGTTTCACAGTGTTCGTTGTGGGTGGTTGTCTCCTGTGTCAGTGTTTGTCGCACCATACGGGACTGTTCGGTTTGTTTGTAAGTTCGGTCTTTTGTGTAGTCATTTTCCTGTTCGTGAGTTCTGCGTTTTATGTAAGTTCGCATGTCCAGGTTTGTCTACTCCGTTTTGTTGTTTTGTTAGTTTATAGTCAAGTTCGTGTTTTTGTCTTTGTTGTTTCGTCGTGTCTTTATTAAATCATGTCATTTCACAAAGCTGCGCCTTGGTTCAATCACTACTCCTCCTCTTCGGTTGAAGAGGAGGAGGACTGCCGTTACAGAACCACCCACCAAATTACCAGAACCAAGCAGCGTAATACACAGGACTACTGGACTTGGGAGGACGAGCTGGATGGAAAAGGACCTTGGGCTCAACCAGGGGAATATCGCCGCCCCAAAGCTGAGCTGGAGGCAGCGAAAGCAGAGAGGCGGCGATATGAGGAGGCAGCAAGGAAGCAAGGCTGGAGACCGGAGAATCAAGCCCAAAACTGCAGATATGAAGGTACGCGGCTAGCAAGGAAGCCCGAGAAGAAACCCCAAAAATTTCTTGGGGGGGGGCTAAGAGGTAGTGGGCCAAGGGCAGGTAGGAGACCTGCGCCCACCTCCCAGGCTAACCGTGGAGAGCGGGAGTACGGGCAGACGCCGTGTTACGCAGTAGAGCGCACGGTGTCTCCTGTACGTGTGCACAGCCCGGTGCGGGTTATTCCACCTCCCCGCATTGGTAGGGCTAGATTGGGCATTGAGCCAGGTGCCATGATGCCGGCTCAACGCGTCTGGTCTCCAGTGCGTCTCCTCGGGCCGGCATACATGGCACCAGCCTTACGCATGGTGTCCCCGGTTCGCCTACATAGCCCGGTGCGGGTTATTCCACCTCCCCGCACTGGTCGGGCGACGGGGAGCATTCAACCAGGTAAGGTTGGGCAGGCTCAATGCTCAAGGGAGCCAGTACGCTTACACGGTCCGGTATTTCCGGCGCTACCTCCTCGCCCCAGCCCAGTACCACCAGTGCCTACACCACGCACCAGGCTTCCAGTGCGTTTTAGGAGCCCTGTTCCTCCTCCACGCACTCTTCCTATGGTGCGTGTCTCCAGTCCAGTGCCTCCAGTTCCGGCACCACGCACTAAGCCACCTGTGCGTCTCCAGAGCCCTGTACACACTGTTCCTTCTCCCCGTACTCGTCCTGATGTGCGTGCCCTCAGTCCGGTGCCACCAGTGCCGGTACCACGCACCAGGCAAATAGTACGCTTTGAGAATCCAGTGTGCCCTGTCCCTGCTCCCCGCACTAGCATGAAGGTGCGTGTCCTTAGCCCGGTGCCTCCAGTTCCGGCACCACGCACCAGGCCTACAGTGCGCCTCAGCCGGCCAGAGTCTGCCGTCTGCACAGCGATGCCTGAACTGCCCGTCTGCCAAGCGCCATCTGAGCCATCCGTCTACCCAGCGCCATCTGAGCCATCCGTCTACCCAGCGCCATCTGAGCCATCCGTCTACCCAGCGCCATCTGAGCCATCCGTCTACCCAGCGCCATCTGAGCCATCCGTCTGCCCCGAGCCATTAGAGCCGCCCATCTGTCCCGAGCCGTCAGAGCCGTTCGTCAGTCAGGAGCCGCTAGAGCCGTTCGTCAGACAGGATCTGCCAGAGCCGCCAACCAGACAGGATCTGCCAGAGCCGCCAACCAGACAGGATCTGCCAGAGCCGCCAACCAGACAGGATCTGCCAGAGCCGCCAACCAGACAGGATCTGCCAGAGCCGCCAACCAGACAGGATCTGCCAGAGCCGCCAACCAGACAGGATCTGCCAGAGCCGCCAGCCAGCCATGTGCAGCCAGATCCGCCAGCCAGCCATGTGCAGCCAGATCCGCCCTCCAGTCATGAGCTGCCCTCCAGTCATGAGCTGCCTTCCAGTCATGAGCTGCCCTACAGCCATGAGCGGCCAGAGCCGTCAGACAGTCATGAGCTGCCCTCCAGTCATGAGCTGCCCTCCAGTCATGAGCTGCCCTACAGCCATGAGCGTCCAGAGCCGTCAGCCAGCCATGAGCGTCCAGAGCCGTCAGCCAGTCCGGAGCTGCCAGTAATCCAGAACTGCCCCTCAGTCCAGAGCTGTCTCTCTGTCCGGAGCTGCCTTTCAGTCCAGAGTTGCCCCTCTATCCTGAGCTACCTCTCTATCTACCTCTCTATTCTCACCTACCTCTATGTCCTGAGCTACCTTGTCCCGGAGCTGTCCCTTTATTTTGTGTTGCATATATTAGGTGGGTGGAATAGAGGGGTGGTCATTCTGAGGGGGATTAGCGAGCTGGGATTGACTATGGTGGGGTGGGGACCTCGCCCAGAGCCTGAGCCACCACCGTGGTCAGATGCCCACCCAGACCCTCCCCTAAACTTGGTGCTGGTGCGCCCGGAGTTCGCACCTTAAGGGGGGGGGTTATGTCACGTTCCTGACCTATTTCTGTTAGTTTGTTGAATGTGTTAGTTGGTCAGGACGTGAGTTTGGGTGGGCATTCTATGTTTTCTGTTTCTATGTTGGTTTAAGGGTTGCCTGGTATGGCTCTTAATTAGAGGCAGGTGTTTTGCGTTGTCCTCTAATTGAGAGTCATATTTAGGTAGGTTGTTTCACAGTGTTCGTTGTGGGTGGTTGTCTCCTGTGTCAGTGTTTGTCGCACCATACGGGACTGTTCGGTTTGTTTGTAAGTTCGGTCTTTTGTGTAGTCATTTTCCTGTTCGTGAGTTCTGCGTTTTATGTAAGTTCGCATGTCCAGGTTTGTCTACTCCGTTTTGTTGTTTTGTTAGTTTATAGTCAAGTTCGTGTTTTTGTCTTTGTTGTTTCGTCGTGTCTTTATTAAATCATGTCATTTCACAAAGCTGCGCCTTGGTTCAATCACTACTCCTCCTCTTCGATTGAAGAGGAGGAGGATTGCCGTTACACCCCTGCACATTGACTAGTACCAGTACCCCCTGTACGTAGCCTCATTAATGTTATTTTATTGTGTTACTTTTTATAACATTTTTTCTTCAGGTTATTTAGTAAATATTTTCTTAACTTTATTTCTTGAACTGCATTGTTGGTTAAGGGCTTGTAAGTAAGCATTTCACGGTAAGGTCTACACCTGTTGTATTCGGCGCATGTGAGAAGTAAAATTGGATTTGATATGATTTGATTCCGCTGATGTGTTTCTATGCTGTTGTTCAACCTGCTTATTTGAATGCACTAGTTTTACACAGCTCTGGCTAACAGCATGCTAAATAACTGAAATGCAAATAAAATGTACAGGCCCCACAAGTAATTTTCACAAATCTCTCTGATTACGCTTTTTAATCACATCCTAAAATCCTCTTCTGTGCCAATCAAAATGGCCACCACTCCAAAGCCTCTAGTAGCGTGAAGAAGAGACAAACTGCCCATGATGTGCTCTACCACAACATGTAACATCACTGAATTGCATAACAAAATACAGCAGACTCCTGATAATTGACGGACGGTGGGCACTAAACTGGAGCATGCTGTTATCAGGAGAAATACAGAAGAATGTAAAGTGCAGTTTTACCTGAATAGGTTCTTGGGTCAGTCTCATAGGTCCTATGCATTCTTCTGTGGCTGATACCTGGAACACAACCAGAGAGAGAGAGATGGAATGAGCTCAAGCTCAAACAAAAACAACAAAACAATGAATAGCAAGAGTAAAAACAGACGAGAGAGCAGGAGTAAAAAATGACACATAGAAAAAGGGGAAACAGAGTACTGCTCACCATTTTACTCTCTTCTTCAGGTACCATACATGCCCTGAACCTCTCTCTCGCTATCGCTTTTCCCCCTCTCTCTATCTCTTTCTTTCTCTCTCTGTCTCAACCAGCTAATACTCCATAAGCAGGTATTCCTCAGTAAAAAAAACGAAGCTCTACACTCTTCAGCAAACCTTGGTTAGCTTACTGAGCAATGTCACTGTATCAACTATAGCAGGAAGGATTTCTGGCTACTGGACTATCGACTAATGGCTTAGGATGTTCCGCGCACACACTCACACTATTAGTGACGCAACAAGACCAGGTCTGTTACAAGCCTCTTTAAAGAGTATTAAGGGATACAGACAGACAGGTGTATGTGAGTAATGCCTTGTGGAGGAGCAGTACTGACACTGTTGATAGACTGGAGCTAACGCAGCTTCAAAAATAACATGCACATGAGTCCTTTCACCAATTCGGTGCCTTTTGAAAATTGTGACTTGGTGAAAAAAACATATTTGATTTCACATAATTGTTATATTCTGTCATAAAGAACACATGTTTCACTTCAACCTCTCATGAGGTTACATTTTTAAAAAGCCTATAAAAAGTGCCTATTAAGTGGCAAATAAAGTAACAGGGTTGACCGTTTCACCTTAAATCAGCCATAAATCCTCTTGTGACAGGGTGAATGGAAGCTAGTTGTGTGCAACAGAGAGGGGCAATTGAATGCAAGCTTATTTTTTATTTGTTCATTTAAAAAAAAAAAACATTCCTAGCCTGTCTGTCTATGGGTAAGAGGGTTGACGTGTTATGCTTGAAAATGGCCGAAGAGAACCAGCTCACCTGCTTTTACACTATGATTTGACTATTTGACATGTTCAATGTTTTTTTTTTTAAATAAATATTTTAAAAGGAATAGTTTCATCATATTAAAATGAAAATTCAGTTCACGTAACAGGGTTGACATTCAACATGAGGGACAGACGTGAATGAATCACCATGAAATAAATAATCATCTTCAGAAATTACTTTGTCAAAACAACAAAATTACTAGGGCTTTACAATGATGGTGAACACTTGGAGAAATGGAGTTAAGGGGTTTAAAATCTTCCTAGAGGTCACAGATGGTGCACCGAGGGACATGTTAAAATGCTGCATTTTGCCACTTTAGCAAGTCTTTATTCATATTGAAAATCAGATTTATTGAATTCTCCACATGACCTATATTAAAGGGCACTTCATTTAATATAACAGGCTTTTAAAATGCAATATTGGTGTACAATTTCTCCTTAAATTACCAAAGGGAAGCAAAAGGCGCTAATTTCGTTGAACGACCCACACCGGTGGCAATGACATCTCAAGTCTCCATATATGCAGTATTTCACGTTGACCCATATCTGTCTCTGTGCCTCTCTGGACACCTGTCATTATCTGTTTATCACAGCTCATCACGGCTCATTGACTCAGTACTGTGTTAATTGTCCCTCTTGTCCTCCCTTACAGAGTTGAATGAGGCCAGCTCTGCAGTCATATTCAATGGATAAGGGACTGTTTGTGTTTGTTTGTGGGGACATCAGTTAGGATCTGATGTATGGCCAACAATGTATGGCGATTAGTGCCAACAATGAGCTCATCAGGTCTCTTGTGCCCTGTCCCTGTGTCTGATATGGTTCCTGAACCATGTCGATGTAGGAGGACAGAGAGGGGCATAGAAGAATGTATAGAGAGTGTATAGAGAGTGTTTAGAGAATGTAAAGAGAGTGTATAGAGTGTATAGAAGGGGGTATAGAAAGGTGTATAGAAGGGTGTATAGAGTGTATAGAGAGTGTATAGAAGGGGGTATAGAAGGGTGTATAGAAGGGTGTATAGAGTGTATAGAGAGTGTATAGAGAGTATAGAGTGTATAGAGAGTATAGAGAGTGTATAGAGAGTGTATAGAGTGTATAGAGAGAGTATAGAAGGGTGTATAGAGAGTGTATAGAGAGTGTATAGAAGGGTGTATAGAGAGTGTATAGAGTGTATAGAGAGAGTATAGAAGGGTGTATACAGAGTGTATAGAGAGTGTATAGAAGGGTGTATAGAGAGTGTATAGAGTGCATAGAGAGTGTATAGAAGGGTGTATAGAGAGTGTATAGAGTGTATAGAGAGTGTATAGTGTATAGAAGGGTGTATAGAGTGTATAGAGTGTATAGAGAGTGTATAGAAGAGTGTAGAGAGTGTATAGAAGGGTGTATAGAGAGTGTATAGAAGAGTGTAGAGAGTGTATAGAAGGGTGTATAGAGAGTGTATAGAGTGTATAGAAGGGTGTATAGAGAGTGTATTGAAGGGTATAGACTAGAGGGTGTGTGGACAAAACCACAGGCAGCAGTCTCTCATCTAACCACTGTCATAGAGTGACTGGACTCTAGAACCTTTAGAGGTAGTGCTGAGCGATTAACCAAAATTATTTTACTTTTTTTTTTATTAAACAACTAATTGACCGATGTCGGTTCAATTACTTGAATTCCATTTTGATTTTGTGGTGTGTGAGAAATCAACTAATTCATGAGAGAAATCAAGTCAAGAACTATGTGGGATGCTGGACTGAAGGGAGTTTAATCAAATATTCAACCTAGTTCAGTGCAGAAACGTGCCTGTTTCTTCTGGCTTGGGCAGAGACGGATGAGAGAGGAAGAGGTGAAGCAAGAGGTTTTACTCTCGCCAAAATCTGTACAAAATAAGCCCAATGAGTTTCTATGGGCTTATTTTGGACGTAAGCTTGTCACCTGCCTTCCCGCCTTTGGGAAAATGACTCCCATTGTAAGAGCGGAAGCATGAGCATCTTATCAGTATATACAGATCTCTGGGCGGATACACTTTTACACCTGCTACGTTAGGTTAGATACACACAGACCGCATAGACCGCATGAGAGAGGAATGTACAAAACACAATGACAAGAGGGACAGAGAGGTTGTGAAAGTATGCCTTATCTACTTTATTTATTTTTATTTAACTAGGCAAGTCAGTTAAAACTTCTTCAGGATTGGTGGGTACCCTGCGGGACGGTTGAGCTAATGTAGGCTAATGCGATTAGCATGAGGTTGTAAGTAACAAGAACATTTCCCAGGACATAGACATATCTGATATTGGCAGAAAGCTGAAATTATTGTTACTCTAACTGCACTGTCCAATTTACAGCAGCTATTACAGTGAAAGAATACCATGCTATTGTTTGAGAAGAGTGCACAGTTTTGAACATGAACAGTTATTAATAAACAAATTAGGCACATTTGGGTAGTCTTGATACAACATTTTGAACAGAAATGCAATGGTTCATTGGATCAGTTTGAAACGTTGCACATACACTGCTGCCATCTAGTGGACAAAATCGAAATTGCACCTGGGCTGGAATAATACATTATGGCCTTTCTCTTGCATTTCAAAGTTTCATTTCAAATTTTTTTTTTTTTCTTTGTATTATCCTTTACCAGATCTAATGTGTTATATTCTCCTACATTCCTTTCACATTTCCACAAATTTCAAAGTGTTTCCATTCAAATGGTACCAAGAATATGCATATCCTTGCTTCAGGGCCTGAGCAGTTAGATTTGGGTATGTCATTTTAGGCGAAAATTGTAAAAAAAGGTCCGATCCTTAAGAACAAATTCTTATTTACAATGATGGCCTACCCCAGCCAAATCCTAACCCGGACAACACTAGGCCACTTGTGCGCCGCCCTATGGGACTCCCAATCACAGCCTGGTGTGATACAGCCTGGAATCGAACCAGGGTCTGTAGTGACACCTCTAGCATTGAGATGTGGTGCCTTAGACCGCTGCGCCACTTGGGAGCCCTTTGAAGAACTAATAAAAGTATGTTGTTGACAGCTCTGCAGCATACTTAGGCAGGCTAGCTAAAAAGGATGACTAAAGACTGTACAGTATGGGGAGAACATAGATAACATTAGATGGTCTGGCTGGCTGACTGCTACTGCCTGAGCAGAGATGAGATGATGACTTTAAGGAATTAAAAATAATAAAGTCATCAAATAAAACAAAGTAATATACACAACTTTAATATTTTATTATTTCATAATCATTTCCTATTTTTCAATCGATGTCTACCCAATGTGGACCTGACAGAGACAATGGAATATTTTCAATGTTTTGGCAATTGAATGTTCACAATTATTCGTTTTGAAATTTCCATTAAAAAGCTCTAAAATCATTGTAGTGTCAATATTTCATGATGCATTTAACGTAAAAAAAAGATCAAGACCGAAATCGAAAAAACGTTATTATTTTTTAATAATCTAACTGAAACCGAACCAACCTAAAAAAAACACTAATAGCTCAGCACTATTAAGCAGAGACAGGTTAGAGCATTATTCTCTCTCTCTCTCTCTCTCTTTCTCTCCGTTTCTCTCTCTTTTCATGTAGTGTCCATTTATTCTGGCCTATATGCGTCCACAGTGCTGTGTGTGTGTTGTAGCGCTGGCCCAGATAAAAAAACAAAACACTATGGTTCCCTGAAAGCTCTCAGATACATTAGCACACTCTCTCACACGAAAACAAAAAAACAGATGCATCCTCTCCACTCTAAAATCTCTTCTAGCCTTTCATCAGACCACCTGGTAGCTGACACCTGCCTGCCTGCCTCCCTGCCTGCCTGCCTGCCTGCCTCCCTGTCTGCCTGCCTGCCTCCCTGTCTGCCTGCCTGCCTCCCTGTCTGCCTCCCTGTCTGCCTGCCTGCCTGCCTGCCTGCCTGCCTGCCTGTCTGTCTGTCTGTCTGTCTGTCTGTCTGTCTGTCTGTCTGTCTGTCTGTCTGTCTGTCTGTCTGTCTGTCTGTCTGTCTGTCTGTCTGTCTGTCGGTCGGTCGGTCGGTCGGTCGGTCGGTCGGTCGGTCGGTCGGTCGGTCGGTCTGTGTTGTCTGTCTGTCTGTCCGTCCGTCCGTCCGTCCGTCCGTCCTGAATATAGAACAGGCTGTGTTATACTGTAACAGAGAACACAGAGTACCGTGTGTGTGTGTGTGTGTGTGTTCATGACAGGAAATATGAAGCCATAAGCAACCATCAAGGTCACATTACTGCATCATAACGACAGGTACACATCTCTCACTGCATTCACAATGACATTCACTTACAGTTACAGTGAGTAACCTACATACAGTGGGGTCCGAAAATTTTTGACACCCTTGATCAATTATCATAAATGACAGTATAAAATAAATCATTCAAATACTGATCTATATTGTTTGATAAATAATTTGAAAATTATAGTATTTTACAATTGCTCAGAGAAAGAGGTTTTGTTTAAAAAGTTGTACTTTTTTTTTTAAGGCAGGGGTCAAAATTATTGACACCCCTAAAGAGTCTAATAAAAAAAGTCACCAAAAGTTGAGTTTTTGGTCCCATATTACTATCACGCAATGACTACATCAAGCTTGTGACTCTACAAACTTGTTGGATGCATTTGCTGTTTGTTTTGGTGTGTTTCAAATAATTTTGGGCCCAATAGAAATTAATGGGAAATAATGTATTATGTCATTTTTGAGTCCCTTTTATAGTAAATAAGAATATAATATATTTCGAAATACTTCTACATTAATGTGGATTCTACCATGATTACGGATAATCCTGAATTATTTGTGAATAATAATGAGTGACAAAGCTACAGGTCAAAGATCATAATCCCAAGACATGCTAACCTCTCACCATTACCAATAACAGGGGAGGTATGATCTTTGACCCTCTGTAACTTTCTCACTCATCATTATTCATGATTAATTCAGGATTATGTGTAGTCATGGTATTTGAATTATACAATGTCTTCTTACCATGCAGTGTAAACTAACATGGTGAAGTTATAGATCAGATTCTACATGGTCTGCATGAAACAACAGACTCATCAACAGTGTTGGGGAACATTACGCTTAAAGGTAACTCGTTACGTTGCATCGTTACTTGCATGACAAGTAACTCTCAGGAGATACCTTGCGTGTGTCGGGCATTCATTCTTATGCCCTATAGAGGGCAAACACTACCTTTGAATGGCTTGCATAGCCTACTGTCTGTACCCTAATTTATCACTCTGGGCTATACCAACTTAAGTAATAATGACAGACACAATATCTCTTTTACAATACTTAAAATGTATGATTTTGTTTAATTATGTACACAGAAGTATAAACGTATTGAAGTATAAACACATGTTTACGCAAACAAGAAAATGCTCATCCAGAGGCGGCGCTCCTAGTGGCCGGGGACTTTAATGCAGGGAAACTTAAATCTCCTTTAGCTCATTTCTACCAGCATGTTAAATGGGCAACCAGAGGGGAAAAAAACTCGGGACCACCTTTACTCCACACACAGAGACACGTACACAGCTCTCCCTTGCCCTCCATTTGGCAAATCTGACTCTATCCTCCAGATTTCTGCAAAAGCAAAAACTAAAGCAGGAAGTTCTAGTTATTCGCTCAATAAGGAAGTGGTCAGATGACGCAGATGCTAAGCTACAGGACTGTTTTGCTAGCACAGACTGGAATATGTTCCGGGACTCTTTCGATGGCATTGAGGAGTACACCACATCATTCACTGGCTTCATCAAGAAGTGCATCGATGATGTCGTACCCACAGTGACCGTACGTACACACCCCATCCAGAAGCTTTAAAATCTTGCACAAAATGTACCCTTTCAATAACTTGTTATAAAAATACATGGATGTAGAGGACATTTTCTGTGATAAAGAAGGAGAAACTATTATACACTTTTTTTATGAGTGTGACTCTGTGAAGTTATTTTGGAACTTGTATCAATAAGACTCATGTATTTACAATGGAGGACGTCATATGTTATTATTAAAATGAAAACAAAAGCACTGAGTGAGTCGTTAATTTCTTCATTCTCTCCGGTAAATTTTAGAGACACAAAAACAAATATTTGAAATCTGTCCCTGAATGCAATATATTTTTAATTGAAATCCAATATCTAATAAAATCTCTAGAACTAGTCAATAACAAAAAAAACACTGTATTCTTAGAACACTATCATAAGTTTACACAACTGTTTACACAACTGTAACCCCTGGCTTTTTATATATTTTTTCTTTTTTTTCTTTTATGAAAATTTACTTTTGAAAGTCAATCCTTGTGATTAATTTTTTTTAACTTTTAATGCTATTTTATGTTTATACAGAAAAAATATACATGTAGTGATGTCTTATGTCCTCCGACGAACCATCAAACAGGCAAAGCATCAACACAGGACTAAGATTGAATCGTACTACACCGGTTCCGACACTCGTCAGATCATGGCAGGGCTTGCAAACTATTACGGACTACAAACGGAAGCATAGCCGCAAGCTGCCCAGTGACACGAGCCTACCAGACGAGCTAAATAACTTCTATGCTTGATTCGAGGCAAGCAACACTGAAGCATGCATGAGAGCATCAGCTGTTCCGGACGACTGTGTGATCACGCTCTCAATGTAAAGGCAATGCTACCAAATACTAATTGACTGTATGTAAACTTCTGACCCACTGGGAATGTGATGAAAGAAATAAAAGCTGAAATAAATCATTCTCTACTATTATTCTGACATTTCACATTCTTAAAATAAAGTGGTGATCCTAACTGACCTGAGACAGGGACATTTTATTAGGATTAAATGTCAGGAATTGTGAAAAACTGAGTTTAAATGTATTTAGCTAAGGTGTATGTAAACTTCCGACTTCAACTGTATTTACATATCTGTCATATTAAATACTGGCATGTGTGGTGACCATTAGACCTTTTTTCCCCCACTACTTTCCCACTAACTGAAATATCACTGGTTCGAATCCCGAGCCGTCTAGGTGGAAAGAAATATGACGATTTGCCCTTGAGCAATGCACTTAACCACAAGCTCTGGATAAGAGCGTCTGATAAAATGACTAAAATGTAATAATTCAGTTTGAGTCGTCAGGCAACGATAGCAGAGCCTCCTGAAGTAATAATAAATAATAATTTATCCAACTTTAATAGCGCTATTCATTACATAAATAATCTCAGTGTTTTAAAGCAACTTTAAAAAGACAAGTAATTTTGAAAAACAACAACAACGACATCATTCATGAGATAGAAAGTCATGAGAGAGTCAGGAAAGTGATGGGCAGCTAGCTGACTTGTATGGAGGGTTTGTGTGAGAGATGAGTTGTGAGCTTGTGACAGAGGTTACATATGAGGTAGAAATTAGGTCAACACTCAGACTCCTGAAGACCATGGACCTGCAAGACCCATTACTTACACAGATATTAAAAAAACAAAACAAAAATGTGTTACACAGTGCACACACTGCGGGGTCGGAAACACCCGGATGCATCCGGATTTCAGGGGAAATGGAACGAGAGTCTATGATGCGACTTCAGCTTTTCTTAGGGATAGGAGTCCCGCTTCCGGTGATACTGGAGGGCCCGCAATTCAAATAAATAATCATAAATATTATGGATTTTAAACATTTATGTACATATAAGTGTCTTATATCGGCTGAAAGCTTAAATTCTTGTTAATCTAACTGCACTGTCTGATTTACAGTAGCTATTACAGTGAAAACATGCCATATGATTGTTTGATGACGGCACCCCACATCAAAATATTTTTCCACCGGCACAGGTTTCATACATTCACAAAAAACGATTAAATATTCACTTACTTTTTCAAAATCTTACTCTGATTTGTCATTCAAAGGGTTCCAGCTATAACATAGTAGTAGTTTCGTTTTGTTAGATAAAATCCTTCTTTATATCCCAAAAAGTCTGTTAAGTTGCCGCCATCGATTTGAGTAATCCACTCGTTCAACATGCAGAGAAAGAAATCCGAAAATCTACCCCTAAACTTTGTTTCAACAAGTCAAAATACAATTTTATTTACTCCTCAGATACCTTAAAATGTAATTAAACTATAATATTTCTTACGGAAAGAAGTATGTTCAATATGAAACCGATTTTAGCAGGTGTGTAATGTCTTCATGTCGCGCGCAAACAAGAATTTACAAGACTGTGTCCTTCTGCTATAACTGATATTTCTTATTTGTTCTTTAAGTTACACACCTGAAACATTGAACATAGACTGCTGTGACGCTGTGGAAGCCATAGGAATTGCATCCAGGGAGCTAATTTCAATATGACCTTACTCTTACATTTCTAAGAGGATGGTTTCTCAAAATCAAAAAATTCTGGTTGGTTTTTCTTTGGATTTTCTCCTACCTTATTTATTGTGTTATATTCTCCTACATTATTTTAACATTTCTACAAACTTCAAAGTGTTTCCAGGGCCTGAGCTACAGGCAGTTTATTTTGGGCACGTCATTCAGACAGGAAGTGGAGAAAAAAGGGGCCTAGCCCTAAGAAGTTTTAACAAAGTAACACTCCAGTTTAACTCCTCCTCCACATTTACTTGATTGGTTCAACAGTGCAGAAGACGGCTTCTGGTATGGCGCAGAGCTGATCAGTCACATCTTTTTTTTAAGCTCTTTTTTAAGCTTTTTTAAGCAGGATTTGAAAGAAATCCTGAAATAAGTTCACCCTTAAGCTTAATGTACCAGGAAAGGCAGTAATAGTGTATTAGCTTCTGAAACCCACAATGCCGACAAAGAAAAGTCACACCAAAAAGTCAGACTTAACGAGTGAAAGTTTAGAGTCTGAGGAAGAAGGCGCCATGCTAGCTTCATGTGCTAGTGGTGGAAGCAGGACTGAGGCGATAAACAAGTGCAGTGCCATTAGCTCCAAAGATATCCTCAAGGCCATCAAAGATATGAATACAGAATTCTCTACAAATCTGAAAATGTACTGTCTGCAGTGGACAACGTTAAAAAGGAAGTCAAAGAATGTGCTGGGCAAATCTCTCAGGCTGAGGTACGCATCTCTGGAACCGAAGACAACATTATAGCCCTGCAGGCAACGACCACCGCTCTTGAGGAAAAGGTTGAATCGCTTACCTATACACTAGTTGATTTGGAGGGCCGCAGCAGGAGATGGAACTTGAGACTAGTACATCTCCCCGAAGGCGCTGAGGGGAGTGATGCTTGCTCATTCCTAGAGTGGTGGCTTCCCGAGGCTCTGGAGATGGAGCCAGAATTTATCCGTTATGAAGGATTTAAACTTAATAGAGATTTGGAGAGAAATGAAACCAGATGATGTGGAGTACTCCTGTTACTCACCAGACCTATTCCCAAATCGACAATTCTTTGATCTCTGCAGCATAACGCTCTAAAATTGAAGATTGCTTCTATGATAGCATTGTCATCTCTAACCACTCTCCAGCATCTCTTATATATTCCGATTCTAATTTAGTTGGTGTTCCACCTAAATGGCACTTCCAACCTAAATGGCTGCAAGATACAAGTTTTACAGAATACATTGGACAGCAAATTGACCTATACTTTTCAATTAATACAGCACAGACTTCAGCTTGTACTGGATGGGAAGCCTATAAAGCTTTCATAAGGGGTCAAATTATAAATTTAAATCAGCTCCAAGTCAACAAATACTCGTCAAAAAATGAAATTACTTGAAAACAAAATTAAAACTCTGCAGGTAGAGCTGCAACAAGCTTAATGAGACTTAACCAATCATATTATGACTAGGGCGAAAAAGCTGGGAAGCTGTTGGCCTGGCGAATCAAACAGCAGCAGGAAGAGAGGGCAATCAATTCAGGATGCAGGTGGAGCTGTGACGGTAGACCCTCGGGAGATGAACAATACCTTTAAATCCTTTTATGAAAAATTATATGCATCAGAGTATCCTCCTGAAACTGATACCCAGGCTAGTTTTTAGATAGATTTATCTGAAATATTGGGAAACTCCAATCTAAGGACATTCTTAATGCTGAGCTGACTGTGGAGGAAATGTCCAATGCAATTGATAGTATAAAGGCGGGGAGGGCATCTGGCCCAGATGGGCTGCCCATTGACATCTACAAGAGATTTAAGAACAAACTGCACTCCCCTCCTGGAGATGTTTTTGAAATCTTACGAAACTGGTCTCCTGCCCCCTTCTTTGAGAGGAGCTCTGATCACTCTGCTCCTAAAACCTAGAAAGCTGCATACCAAATGTGATTCCTATCGTGCTATTTCACGTTTGAATTCTGACACTAAGGTTCTTTGTAAAGCACTTGCGAGGAGGTTGGAGGGTTTTCTCCCGGATGTGCTGGGTAGAGACCACAATGGCCTTATTCAAGGTTGTGAAAGATTTCATAACGTTAGGAGAGTGATAAATGTTCTACATGCTAGATTTGGGTCATCAGACACTGTGATCCTGTCGCTGGACCAGAGAAGGCCTTCGACAGGGTTGAGTGGCCCTACCTTTTTGAAGTGTTAACTCGTTTTGGTTGTGGTAAGAGCTTTTGTAAATAGATGAAGATACTATATACAAATCCCACTGCAGAGATCCTTACTACTAATTCAGAATCTAAACCTTTTGACATCTGCAGGGGTTCTAGGCAGGGCTACTCTCTTTCGCCTCTCCTGTTTATCCTAGCCATTGAGCCTCTAGCCATAGCTGTTAGGTCCCACCCCAATAGTTCAGGTATCAGAATAGATCAGATGGAACATCGAATTGCCCTTTATGCAGACAATGTAATTTTGTTTCTTACAGACTTGTGCAATTCCATACCTGCAATTCTGGACCTAATCAAAGAGTTTTGTATCTCAGGATACAAAATAAATAATGCAAAATCCTCAAATATGATGCTAAAGGAGGAGGAAAGATGTAGACCTACACCTCTGACATCTTTTTTTAATGCAACGGAATGCTTTACATATCTCGGCATTCGTATTGCGCCAGAGATTGACCCCATAGTCTCAACTAACTATGATCCTGTCGTAGATTCAATAACTCAATCGATAGATGGATGGTCATCTTCACCTATATCTTTATTTGGCCGGATTAACATTCTCCCAAAACTGTTGTATCTATTTCAGAACATTCCCTTGCCACCACCTCCATCCCTCTTTACAAGGCTTAAAAAGATGTTCACTATATTTATCTGGAATAACAGATGTCCCAGAGTTCGCTTGTCCTTATTGTACCTACCGTATGACAGAGGGGGGCTCCATTTGCATTAATATCCAGTGGTACTACTGGGCAGCTCAGCTTCGCACTCCTATGTACTATTTTACCTCCGTGTCTCTCCCTTCGTGGATGGAGATTGAAATGTCTTCAGTTGTACCCAAATCCCCCCTTAACCTCTACATTTACTCAGCTGATATCAAGACAAAAAAAAATCATCCCTTTGTTTTTAATACGGTCAACGTTTGGTATGAGATGCAGAAGTTCCTTGGTGAAACGCATTCCTTGTCATGTTTTAGTTCTATCTGGGGAAACCACAGTTTCACTCCTGGGAGAGCTGATCCGGGTTTCCAACTATGGGCCAGCAAGTGTTCAAGGAAAGTTTGAGACCTGTAAAAATAAGGTATTTTTTATGTCATTTGAAGAACTCATAGCAAAATATGACATTCCTAGAAAACATTTTTTTTTTTAAACATTTGTTATATTTACAGCTAAGGAGCTTCCTCACGGCTGCCCAAAGCAAAATCTAACAGAACCCCTTCTGTCCACTTTAGAAAATACCATCTCAACCCATTGTAATGGTAGGAGTAGAATTTCAGCTCTATACAATATGAGTCTGGCTCAACCGAATCCTCTGGGCACAAACTGAACTCTTGGAAGGAAGATATTCGGGAGGACATAGTCTTGGACGAATGGGATCAATATATGTATTAAGGCTCAGACACAGACTGTGAATACTCGGCTAAAACTATTGCAATACAATTGGTTGATGCGAACATATGTAACCCCTGCTAAGTTAAATACGTTTAATAGTACAATTCCACATATACAGTGGGGAGAACAAGTATTTGATACACTGCCGATTTTGCTGGTTTTGGCCATTGTGGAGAGGTTGGAGTCTGTTTGATTGAGTGTGTGGACAGGTGTCTTTTATACAGGTAACGAGTTCAAACAGGTGCGGTTAATACAGGTAATGAGTGGAGAACAGGAGGGCTTCTTAAAGAAAAACTAACAGGTCTGTGAGAGCCGGAATTCTTACTGGTTGGTAGGTGATTAAATACTTATGTCATGCAATAAAATGCAAATTAATTACTTAAAAATCATACAATGTGATTTTCTGGATTTTTGTTTTAGATTCCATCTCTCACAGTTGAAGTGTACCTATGATAAAAATTACAGACCTCTACATGCTTTGTAAGTAGGAAAACCTGGAAAATCGGCAGTGTGTCAAATACTTGTTCTCCCCGCTGTATGCTACAAGTGCAATCACTCTAAAGGATCTCTGGTTCATTGTCTGTGGGACTGTGAGAAAATTCTAGATTTTTGGAAGGAGGTATCACATATGATATCCCAAATAGTATCAGTAAAATTGCCTCTCCATCCCAAAGTGTTTATCCTGGGGTTCTACCCAATCAATCCTCATCTAAAGAACCAAGTACAAACACTTGTGCTTGTTGCAAGCAAAACGCTTGATAGCTCTTGCCTGGAAAAGTGTGAACAGGCCTAGTATTGCCCAATGGCTTAGGGGAATGTCGTCTTGCCTAACAATGGAAAATATAACATATACGGTTAAGTGTAAACAAGACACATTTGAAAAGGTTTGTGGACCATTTGGGGATTTTGTTGAGCAGAGTGATGTGGGTGAAATATTGGCTAACGAAGCGAACTCTGGGTAGTGTACTATGATTTGTGTGCATGTGGGGTGGTGGTGAGAGATATCCGATTGGCTTGTGGCGCTGTGTTTCATCTGAAATGTGTCCCAAATATGTTCTATCCTATTAGATCAGACCACTGTAAAATGTAATTTTGGTGGTTTTATGCTTCTGTAACACTTTTGTTCTGTCTTAGATGTTTTATAATTTATTTATTTTTTGTTGCTGTTAACTTTTGATGTGGTTTTGCTGTTATTTTTTTCATTGCATATTTCTGCTTATTTCTGTCTTGTTAAAGAAGAAAAATCAATAAACATGTTGTTACATTTTTTTTTTAAACAGTGCAGAAGAGAACCTCCCCCAACAGTATATATATTTATTTTACGCCTGCTACGTTAGGTTACACACAGTTTACTCAAGGAGCTACAGCACTACATCACACCTGTTATTAAAAAAAATATAGACTAATCTTCCATTGATTATTTGAATCAAGTTAGTGCTAGGCTGTAACAAAACCCTGCATCCACAGAGTGGAGGTTCCCTACTGGACAGGCTGTGTGAGAAGCCCTGGAGTGTACAGAGTAAAGCCCGACATCATCAGCCCTCTCACATGTGACTATTCACTTCACAACCCTGCACTGTTGCTCTGTCCACAGGGGTAAACAACAACTGCTCTTACACAGACACACACGAATACACACGTACACACACACACCAGTGTTTGGGTGGCTTATCAACAACATGACTGAGGTCCTGTAGGGAATAGAATGAGCTCATCACCAGGGCTTCAACACTCAATAGCATCAATGATACCTTCTCGTACCATGAGAGAGAAAGCGAGAGAAAGAGTCTCCCTCTCTCTATCTCTCATCTGTCCTCAACTCATGATACAGATCTATAAAGGCCATTCAGTTATTAGGCCGTAACGACAATAAGCCATCGTATATCATTACACTTCACAAGGTACGGCTTCACAGGCCTCCCTCCCACTGTGCTAGACAATTACGTAAACGTGGGTCCGAATCGGCCCCATTCAGGCCTGATATCCATTGGAATGGACGATCCACAATGTGAACGTGAACGGTTACCTCAGCCTCATTGGAAGTGGTGAAAGGAGTTCAGTAATGTGATGGCGTTGCGTCGGTCTGCCCTCATGCTTTACTCACAAACACACACAGACACACAGACACACAGACACAAACACACACAGACACACAGGCACACAGACACACAGACACACAGACACACAGACACACAGTGTGTGTTGACATGCTCCTCATGTTTACAACCCGTTTCTCAGATGTCCACATGTCATCCAGTCCAGCCAGCCCTGTCACGTCACATGTTACTTTGTCACTAGACTCTCGGTGACACCCTTTGCGAAGTCCGTTACCCCTCTGTTATACGACCCACATAACACTGTGTCATACTGATGACATTACAGATGAGAGATGTCAGTCGGCCGGTCAGTTAATTAATCAGTCAGCTTGTCTATCTATCAATTAGTCAATCATGTTTTATTTGTATAACGCTGTTTGTTCCCTGATACATTTGTCACATAATCCATAACAGCAACCCAGGCCTATGCCCTCAGAGAGCAGAAAGTACACCTACCAAACAGTGTCAAACCTATGCCTGCTTTATTAAGCATGATTGAGCCTCAGAGGGTTCAAAGTGTCACTTAAGAGTTTTGAGCAATGAGTTCATAGAACGGTCGTTTGACAAAATGAGTCCTTTTTTCATCCTTTGGGTATTTTAAGTAGAAGTTGCACACCAATATTGGTTTTTAAAAGCCTGTTATATTAAACGAAGTGCCTTTGAATATAGACCACATGGAGAATTCAATAAATCTGATTTTTTATTTGAATAAAGACTTGCTAAAGTGCCAAAATTCTGCATTTTGATTTGTCTCTCTGTGCACCATCTGTGACTTCTCTGAAGATTTAAACCTATTAACCCCAACATTTCTACAAGTTTTCACCTTCATTATAACGCCCCTAGTTATGTTGTTGCTTTGACTAAGTTATTTCTGAAGATGATTATTTAATGTGATTAGTGATTCATGTTAAAGCTGGAATCCTTAAAGAGATAATTCCGGGATTTTGGCAAAGAGGCCCTTTATCTACGTCCACAGAGTCAGATGAACTCGTGGATACCATTTTCGTCTCTGCGTGCAGTTTGAAGGAAGTTGCTATCTAACGTTTGTACAATTGCTAACTAGCGTTAGCGCAATCACTGGAGGTCAGTGCACTAAAGTTAGTTAGCATTGGCTTGCGAAACTACCTCTAACGTCTGTCATACTGGACGCAGATACATTCAAATGGTATCCATGAGTTCATCTGACTCTGGGGAAGTAGACAAAGGGCCTCATTGCCAAACTCTCGAACCATCCCTTCAATGGTGAAACAGCCAAAAAATAACAGTGGTGGGGGGCAGAAAAAAAGTCACAAAAAAACCTGTTCCTCATTTTAAGGTGAACCATTTTGCGTGAATTCTCATTTTAATATCGTGAATCTATTCCTTTAAATTTTTTTTTTTTCAAATGAAACATTATAAACATCTAATAGTCAAATTATAGTGAAAAAGCAGGTGAGCCGGTTCTACTCTTTTTTGGCAATTTTCTGGTGTTTTGTGGTAAAAAAAAACCTGTTACCCATAGATAGACTGGCTATAAATGTTTTAACAATTACATGCTTTTTTTGTGAAGCTTGCAGTAGCCCTTGCCTGCAGTCAAATGACTAGTGGCCTCATATGTGGATTGTTATTGATATTTTATATATATATATATATATATTATTTTCTTTTACAGCCAAAAATCTAGTGTTTCTATGCCCATTTAAATATATATATATATATATATATATTTCAGTCTTCTGTGACGTATATAAAGTGTAATATTGGGATGCAAACTCAAAATGTAATTCATTTCAACTCTATATCTGACATGGTACAGGTGTCTTCTTTTGTAAGCCCATAACCATGTGTGTGAGGTGTATGTTTTGGTTTCAAAGTAGATTTGTTTAAGACTACCAAGAAACACTGTGTGACCCTGATTTAGCCCACTGCGGTAAAAGGTTAAATTGCCCCTCTGTTGCACACAACTAGCTTCCATTCACCCTGTCACAAGAGGATTTATGGCTGATTTAAGGTGAAACGGTCAACCCTGTTACTTTATTTGCCACTTAATAGGCACTTACTATAGTCATTTTTCTTATTTAACTTCTTGAGATTGAAAACATGTTTTTAATTAAATTGAACATGTGCTCATCATGACATAATGCTAAAATGATGTTATGTTAAAAAACGTACACTACCCAAAAGGGTGAGGGTTAATTATAATGTTCTTATCGTGCATGGCACTTTCACCATGGTGTCACTCACTCACTCAATCACGCTCTCACTCACCCTAAACCTTTCAGAAATGAAAAGTTGTTGTCATGATGACGCCAACTGACAAATCTTACCAGACTAGAACTTCCATCTCTATATTTTATGTATGATCCGATGAATCACTCCAGGAATGCCCGAGCTACCTATAGGGTATGCCCCCAAAACAAAACAAAACCCGTTTGCTAATTCTACCTCAACACACTGACTGCACATAGGTAGATAACAAACAATAATAAGACCTTCCATGAACACAAAACGTTATTCATGAATGATATCAGTCTAGCTATCCCCCCACGCAAGACGGAATAAGCTTCATGGATAATTGGTTTTAATTAGGAGCAGCTAATTGATACGATACTACAATGTTTGGCCTTGTGAACAGGTCGGGAATTCGGCTGAACAGAATACAGGCCTACGTGAACTGATTGATTAATTCCCTGTGATTGTGAAAGAGCGAATCTATCTACCTTGACACTGGTGTGACTGGTCTGGGTCTCCGCCTCGATGCAGATGTGTCCCCGGCTGTTCTCTCTTCTCTCTCGTTGAGAGTTGGTTCCGGAGTGCCTGCTCTGGTAGGTGATAACGGATGAGATGGTATCGGCCGCGTCCGTCTTGATGAACAGCCCATGTAGGGTGGCCGCGGTGCCCTGCGAGATGGTGGTGGTCTGGTGCGGAGAGATGGACTCGTCCGAGTCTCGGCAGTAGATCACACCGCTCTGGGAGACGTGGATGCTGGGAGCGCAGCCCATGCCTCGCCGCGGGTCCGGTGCCAGCTCTCAAATGACAGTAAACAGCGCTGAGTTATCACTCTCGCCGATGTCTGGCGCTGCGGCCGCTGTCGGAGCATCGGCTGCTCCTGGTTGTCTCTCCCCAGTGGCCGGTTGAACACATCAAGGGGAGAACGAAAGCTCCTTCATCTCTCTAGTATCGCCGCTGAACCCTCGGCTCTGTTAATTCATGCATGCTCTCGGCTCCTCGATTCGTTATGTGGAGCTCAATGTGATTTCCTCTGCGATCTGTCCTGCTGCTGCTGCGTTTCACATTCAGTCGTTCAGTGAGAAAAGAGCATCATTTACGTTATTATAGACTGCAGCATATAGGCGTTATGTAATTCCATCATGGCTCGCAATAATGTCGATTAATGAAATTATTTTCTCTAGCCTATAGGCTATAGCCCAGCCTGCGAACGTAACCATCTGTAACCACCAGGCTGTCCTTATATTATGTCAACAAAGACGCTCCTCTTCTCATCCTATCCAAATCATATTTGATTGGAAGAAGACAAACGCGCATGAAATCGCTGGATCACACTCGCTCATGTCTTCACTATCTGGCCATCGCATTTCGTTGGCCTTAGGTCTCGCTCTCTGTCTTCTCTCTCTCACACACTCTCTCTCTCTCTGTTCTCTCTCACTCTTCAATTCAATTAATTTCAAACGACTTTATTGGCATGGGAAACATATGTGTAAATTGGTAAAAGCAAGTGAAATACATAATAAACAAAAGTGAAACAAACAAAAAATGTACAGTAAATATTACACTCACAAAAGCTCCAAAGGAATAGAGACACTTCAAATGTCATATTAGGCCTACATACAGTGTTGTAACGATGTGCAAATAGGTGAAGCACAAAAGGGAAAATAATGATTGTATAGGCTGCTGTTCTGTCATCCTCTCCAGTGTGCACCATCACAGCCGGTCACCACTGGTCAGCAACTGGAAGACTGGAACAATATCCATAGGTGTCCAAGTAGAGACGTCCGACAAAACTTAGTGAGTAACACATGCACTAATGATCTGTAAATGTGTCTCTAGGCTATCAATTATTGTCTATTTCACCTGCCACTGCAATCATAAACATACACAAACACAGAAAATAGCAAATCATTTGAATTTAAAAAATGTGTGTGTGTGAGAGAGAGAGAGAGAGAGAGAGAGAGAGAGAGAGCATGTGAGAGAGATTGTGTGATTGTGTGTGTGTGTGTGTGTGTTTCATATGATAAATCCACAATAACTTCTCCAGGCAGCAGCTGACCTTTTACACAGATATTGGACCAGCTTACCTAAGTATCCTACCCTGAACCATTTACAGGAAAAATTTAATAAAAAATAACCTTAGATTAGTGTCTAGGTAGGGCTAATACTTATGCAAATGACAAAAAAGCAATAAAACTGTCCTGCAATAAAAATGTCCTAACCCATTAAAATCTGTGAAATGTTCTTGACGGACAGAAAACATGTATTCAACATCCAATGAATAACATGAAAAAAAGCACTTCAGACTACTTAGAGTGTACATAGCACGCAAACATTCATGCGCACAGTGGTGGAAAAAGTACACAACTGTCATTCTTGAATAAAAGTACAAATATCTTAACAGAAAATGACTCAAGTGAAAGTGAAAGCCACCCAGTAAATTACATACATGAGTAAAAGTTGAAAAGTATTTGGTTTTAAATGTACTTAAGTATCAAAAGTAAATGAAATTGCTAAAATATACTTAAGTATAAAAAGTACAAGTATAAATCATTTTACATTCCGTATATTAAGCAAAACCAGACGGCACGATTTTCTTGTTTTTAAAATGTATGGAGAGCCAGGGGCGCACTCCAACACTCAGACATAATTTACAAACAAAGCATTTGTGTTTAATGAGTCTACCAGATCAGAGGCAGAAGGAATGACCAGGGATGTTCTCTTGATATAAGTGCGTGATTTGCAAAAAAAAAAAATCTGTCCTACTAAGCATTCGAATTGATACCCCAAAAACGACTTAAGTAGTAATTTAAAGTATTTTTACTTAAGTACTTTACACCACTGCACGCACACATGCACACAAACACGTGTCACACGTCGCGTCGCACCCATCTCACATGTAGCTGGATTATAGGAGCAAAACAGAGAAATGATGATGTGACATGTAAATCAAGGTCCATAATGTAGTTGTTCTGATATCTTGATTCTATTTGTGCAAACCAACAATATAAACTGTTTTTCCATAACAACCAGCTTCCCTCAGTGTGGCTACCACAAACCATCATGCAGAGTAGACACTCTCTCACCATGGCAACAGGTGTTTACATTACATCTCCCATATAGTATCCCGCATCAGTGACATGTATGCAAGAGGAAAGTATGATAGTCAGATAAAGTCAAATCGTATTGGTCACATACGCAGAATACAACAGGTATTCTATATACACTATATACCGTGAAATGCTTACTTACAAGCCCATTCCAAACAATGCAGACTTAAAAAGTAAGACAAATATTTGCTAAATAAAAAAGGAAAAATAGTAACACAATAAAATAATAATAACGAGACTATATACACTATATATACAAAAGTATGTGGACACCCCTTCAAATTAATGGATTCAGCGATTTCAGCCACACCCGTTGCTGAAAGGTGAATAAAATCCAGCACACAGCCATGCAATCTCCATAGACAAACACTGGCAGTAGAACGGCGTACCAGTACCTAGTCAATGTGCAGGGGTACAAGGTAGTTGAGGTAATTGAGGTAATACAATATCTACATGTAGGTAAGGGTAAAAGTGACTAGGCAATCAGGATAGATAATAAAGAGTAGCAGCAGCGCATGTGAAGATTGTGAAACTGTCTGTGTGTGAGGCGTTAATATGCATGTGTGTGTGTGAGCGTATGTAGTGTGTGTATCTGTGTGTGTGTGTTGGAGTGTCAGTATGTGTGAGTGTGCATAGAGCCAGTGCAAAAAATAAAGATACAAAAATGAAGAATAAAGGGGGTCAATATAAATTGTTTGGGTGGCCATTTTATGAACTGTTCAGCAGTCTTATAGCTTTTGGGTAGATGTTCAGGAGCCTTTTGGTCACAGAATTGGCGCTCCAGGATCGCTTGCCATGCGGTAGCAGAGAGAACATTCTATGACTTGGTTGGATGGAGTCTTTGACACCGCCTGGTATAGAGGTCCTGGATGGCAGGGAATTTGACCCCAGTACATGTACTGGGCCGTACACACTACTGTCTGTAGCACCTTGCGGTCGGATGGCGAGCAGTTGCCGTACCAGGCCGTGACGCAGCCAGTCAAGATGTTCTCAATGGTGCAGCTGTTGAACTTCTTGAGGATCTGAGGGACCCATGCCAAACCTTTACAGCCTCCTTACTGGGAAGAGGCGTCATCGTGCCCTCTTCACGACTGTGCTTTTGTGTTTGGACCATGATAGGTCCTTAGTGATGCGGACACTGAGGAACTTAAAGCTCTCGTCCTGCTCCACTACAGCCCCGTCCATGTAAATGAGAGCATAAACAGCAGTGGTACAGTTATACTTCCTACTGTACTGAAACTGTCACTTACTGATAAACGCAACAGCTTGCGACCGTCTTGTCAGTGTGTACTAAGCCGGATGCAATGGAATTCACTTCATGTGTATATACTGTATTCTAGTCAAGTCTTACCCTATGTAACTACTGCTGTACACACCTTTTCTATTCATACACTGCCCATAATGTCTATACACACCATCATATACATTCATATTCCGGACTCTGACATTGCACATTTCGCTACACCCGCAATAACATCTGCAAAATATGTGTACGTGACCAATAAAATTTGATTCGAATTAGGACTACTGGAAAGCTGTTGGCCACCTAAACAGAGTTTCCACTGTGAGCTCCTGGAAACACACTCCATAAATCCAATCATTAATTGATTGATGAGGAAGTGTTGGGTAATCTGAGCTATCTATATGTGTGTAGGTGATACAGTATAGCCTGCACCTTTAAAGTCCAAAGGTCACATTTATTACTGACTTGACTTGTTTGGTTTTGTACACATGGTTAGTGTTCAGGGACTTGAGAGTCGTTGAGAGAGAGAAAGAGAGGGGGGGGGGGGGGACTGTGGATGTCTTTGAGGCATGAAGTGCCTATTGCCTGGCAACTAGCTTAGACATAGTGTAAATCAAACAGTACCGAGGACAAAACAATCAAATTCTTGGCACAGTGGGGGAAACGCTGTACACTGCATGATTCCCTTAATCTGATTTGAACCAAATTGTGTTTTAGGATGATTATAACTAGGTTATAAAGTGTAACAGTGGGGTTACATCCACACATTAAGACCTTCAAACGTATCCCTAAATTATAATACAACCATGTATCCTGAGTGCATATGCACAAAACAGGAAGGAACATACAGTATGTATTGCTACAGACTCATTCACATTTCAGTAGGTTCACCTTACTCCGAATGCTGCCCCCTGCCGGCAAGGTCGCCTCTCTGCACCAATGATTACAGTTCAGCACAGTCTGTTATAAAATACATCTCTCTCGATTGAGTAGGCCAAAATGTCTGTCACCAAATCAGTTCAGGGGTTACATTTCTTTCCATTATAAAATATGAAAACTATATGGAGCTTCCAGTAGCCTATGTAAATTATGCATATAGTGGCAGTTTACAGTTGAGTCATTTAGCACACTTATCCAGAACGACTAACCGGAGCAATCATGTCGAAGTGCCTTGCTCAAGGACACCAACAGATTGTTCACCTATTCGGCTCGGGGATTGGAACCAGCGCCCATACGGTTACTGGTCCAACGCTCTAGGCTACATGCTGCTACCTATAGTAAAATAAATTACCTTACATAATAAAAACAGTACACATTGAAATTCACCAAACGTATTTATAGGTCAATTCCGCAACGTTTCTTATCAAGAGCCATTCGTGGTAAACCTTAATAAAATTCCACAACATACGTGATGGGTTGAATAAAAATAACATAATCAAGTTGGCCTGCATCTCTATCCATACACGTATTTCCCTGTACGTTTTCTGGATTACAACTCAAGCGCAAGACAGACCTTGTTTTCTCTTCATCAGTATTAACGGTTTACGGTTGCCTTACCTTTTGCGGTCCATTGAACAATTCACTTTCTTCTGTCGAAGTCCGACTCATGTCTTGAACCAGGGTTAGGTCCTTTACGAGTGGTAAAACGTTGGGATGAATAATTCCTGTCTAGAAACGCGCGAAACTGCATCCGCGTTTCTCGGTCGTGCTGTCCATCGAGTTGACGGATGGATGGCGGAGGACCCGAGAAATTGGCGATTTTAAAGACGGTTATAACTTCTGAGAAACTTTTTCGGCTCCGCTTCAGGCGGGCAACAGGAGTCCATCCGTGCAGTCCTAATGCCAGCAGGTTTTACGTGGGTGCTTATTATGGCCATGGAAAAGTGCATGTACAGGTAACTAACGTATTTATTCAATTAAAATAAAGGCCTACAACAATGACATCTCTTGTACTGCAGACAAAATCAAAGCAACATTTATTAGGCATGATTGTACAGTTGATAGATTCCGCAGGCAGCCCACAAACAAACAGTTGCTTTACAAGGAGGTTCTTTAGCATCTTAATTTTTTACAATTTAAAATACATTACCCAATTCTGCTTCCGCCCTTAGGCCATTCGTGACACTGCACAGTTCTAAAGGGACTGCGCCGTTCTAAAGGGACTGCGCCGTTCTAAAGGGACTGCAAATGTGGAGATATCCCACTTTATTGCAAGTTGGAATAACATCTAAGTGAGTACCAGCACCATTCTCATTCCAAGAAGTGGATTCAGCCAGTAAGTATATTGGAACTGGCCACCCTGTGTGTCTGTGTCCAGTCAACTACTCACTTCACCATGGTGGATTGGGTGACCGGCCTTTCTGAGATACAGACTAGAACTGTTGAGAAACATTGGCCTAGGATGTCATTCAGTCACTTCTCCTTTAACCCAGGGTTTGGTCACCGGGCCCTGCTCCTTCTTGACTGTGGGTGTATCTGGCTGGCAGGTGTCATTAAACCTCTCTCTGGCCTTCTCCCAGTTCCTCTGGGTCTTGTTCTTGCTCAGAGACCCAGCCTCGTCCACCGACACAGCAGCTCCCGCCCCAAGACCTGACTGTGACTTCCGGATCTTCAGCTGGATCTATATGGGAAAACCAGAATAGTGGGGGAAAATCTGATCAGATGTGTGAGCAAAGTGGGAAAGAACTGGGATGAAACCAGACAAATTAACTGGAGGATATTGGTCTGAGGTTTGGTCAATTTAAATATAGCCATTTATGAATTCCTAGTTAAAATAGGAAAAATCCCTTCTCTGAAAGCAGGAAAATCCTAATAGAAAGGGAAAATGTTAAGATTACCGGGTCTTTCATTCCGGCTCCATCTTTGCCCAGGCCTTCTCCTTTCTTCCAGCCCATCTTCTCCAGCATCTTCCTTCCCTTGTTGACTTCACTGATCTCACTGGACCAGGAGGGAAACAGGGGCACATTGCAACGACTCAGAGTCAACCTCATAACTAGTAATTACCACATCCTGGTCTTTCTACTTACACACACATTATGTGCACACACACACACACACACACACTTGCCATCAACTGAACCAATCAGATTACCACGTACACGTGTACGGAGGCGGGTGCGTCGTCACGTTGGAAGGCTCCCTCGCTGCCCACGGTCTGACGACGAGACTCGGCCCTGTCAACATACCTGGGGTTCCTCAGGGCTTTGGTCTCCTCATACTCAGTGCTCTGTTGGGACAGAGGGAGACACTTACTAAACAGTTATATACACACACACAGTAATATCATTCTAACTGCTGTTAGTGACAAGGAAAGAAGGTTAATAAGCTATGGGACTTCTCAGTCTCTTGCAACGTACATGTCAACAAGATGTGAGACGAGCAAAAACAGAACAGTTTAATTGGATGAAAACCTCTGTCAGATAACATCTTTGTACTGTATACGCAGAGAAGGCAGGGCAGGATCTGATTGGCAAGGACATTTTCAACAAAGGATTACCAATGGGAATTATTCATCACTGATTAACATAACAGCAGAAGGGGACAACAGATGAAGTTGTAGTGGTGGTGAATGAACCAGTCACTTACCTTCAGGCCATATTTGACCTTCATCTGTTTCAGTTCTTTCTGTCTGAGCAGCTCCTTGTCCTCTTTGGTTGGAGCCGGACCTGAGGAACGACACACCCGGAAAGTTATAAACTGGGCTGTAGCATTAGTTACGCTAATAATCATGCTGTGTGGGGCATGGGTAGCTAGGTGTGTGAACATCGCATCAGGCTTATACAGACAACATACAGAGATGGATGCAACACATTTATTTACGCAAATTCATCAGCTGTGTTCTGCACCTGTCTGTACCGGCTGGTTTCTCTGGTGTTTGCCGAGGTGAGCCATGACCTGTCCAGGTTCACAGCCATCACAGGTGTCTGTCCCAGAGTGGATGTGGAAGGACAGAACAGTCTCTCCCATCTTCACTTCATCCCCATGGGTCAGAGGGCAAGGGTCACACTTAGCTTTGGGCTGAGGGCAGTGAAAACAATACTGTTACTACCTCAATTTCGAACCAAGGTGTGTGTGTGTGTGTGTGTGTGTGTGTGTGTGTCTGACCCACCTGTAGGATTCGGTTGCCATTGAGGACAGTTCCGTTCTGGCTTCCCTGGTCCACTAGCATGTAGCACTGTTGGTCCTGGTCAAAGTACACCTCTGCGTGAAACTGGGATTGACATTTTCTTTTTAAGTTGACCCCTACTCATTCCAGGATTTCTTTATTTTTACTATTTTCTACATTGTAGAATAATAGTGAAGACATCAAAACAATGAAATAAGACATGGAATCTTGTAGTAACCAAAAAAAGTGTTAAAAAAAAAGATTATTCAAAGTGGCCACCCTTTGCCTTGACAGCTTTGCACACTCTTGGCATTCTCTCAACCCACTTCATGAGGGAGTCACCTGGAATGCATTTCAATTAACAGGTATGCCTTGTTAAAAGTACATTTGTGGAATTTCTTTCCTTCTCAACACGTTTGAGCCAATCAGTTGTGTTGTGACAAGGTAGGGTTGGTATACAGAAGATAGCCCTATTTGGCAAAAGACCAAGCTCATTAATGGCAAGAACAGCTCAAATAAGCAAAGCGAAATGACAGTCCATCATTACTTTTAGACATGAAGGTCAGTCAATGCAGAACATTTCAAGAACTTTGAAAGTTTCTTCAAGTATAGTCGCAAAAACCATCAAGCGCTACGATGAAACTGGCTCTCATCAGGACCGCCACAGGAAAGGAAGACCCAGAGTTACCTCTGCTGCAGAGGATAAATTCATTATTGTTACCTGTACCTCAGATTACAGTCCAAATAAATACTTCAGTGTTCAAGTAACAGACATCTCAACATCAACTGTTCAGAGGAGACTGCGTGAATCAGGCCTTCATGGTCAAATTGCACACTTAACTAGCATGGCTACCACAACATTCTGCAGCGATATGGCATCCCATCTGGTTTGCGCTTAGTGGGACTACCATTTGTTTTTCAACAGGACAATGACCCAAAACATACCTCTAGGCGGTGTAAGGGCTATTTGACCAAGGAGAGTGCTGTATCAGATGACCTGGCCTCCACAATCGGGTGGGCCAGCGTTCTAAGGCACTGCATCTCAGTGCTAGAGGCGTCACTACAGAACCTGGTTTGAACCCAAGCTGTATCACAACCGGCTGTGATCTGGAGTCCCCTAGGGCGGCGCACAATTGGCCCAGGGTCGTCCGGGTTAGGGAAGGGTTTGGCCTGGGTAGGCCGTCATTGTAAAATAAGAATTTGTTCTTAACTGACGTGCCTAGTTAAATAAAATACATATATATATTGTTTTAATCCCTTTGGGTTGAGTTGGACCGCAGAGTGAAGGAAAAGCAGCCAACAAGTGCTCAGCATATGGGAACTCCTTCAAGACTATTTGAAAAGCATTCCTCATGAAGCTGGTTGAGAGAATGCCAAGAGTGTGCAAAGGGTGGCTACTTTGAAGAATCTCAAATATAAAATATATTTAGATTTGTTTAACACTTTTCTGGTTACTACATGATTCCATATGTATTATTTCAAAGTTTTGATGTCTTCACTACTTTTCTACAATGTAGAAAACCCTGGAATGAGTAGGTGTCCAAACCTTTGACTGGTACTATATATAGAACCCATCAATACCATTCACATCTAATTTGAAGCCCTGCAGATTTCCTGTAATGCATGTAGCAGAATCAAACAAATCAATGAAATATGTTGCCATACCTTACTGACTCCCATTTCAGATAATCTGATGGCATGGTTCATATCCTTTTCCCTGAAAATATAGAATTATGTTAAAACTGTACTGCAAAATGCCACAGGTAGTTTCAACTTCAATTTCAGAAGTGTTGATCTGAGCTCTCATCTCCCCCTTGTGATGAAATTGATGAACTGACCACTATGGGCCCATTCAATCAAAAGAATTGGGAGAATCCCAACTAGTTTTGTTTGCCCCCTCTTCTCCGTCCTCGCCTCTTTTTGAAAAAGGTCAAAGGTTAACCGAGGAGCGGAGGAAACTCTGAGAGACTCCTTCTCCACTCGCGGGTCATCAGACAAATGACGTTTACAGTGGTGGAATCTCAAACTAAATGTGTAAAGTGATAAAAACTCTTAGATTAAAGGATAAGTGGCATATTGTTTTTCAATGTGTGCATGCTTTTCTACCTCGAGAGAACACCTATTTCAAAGTGGGTGTGACGTATTTCAAAACACTATCCTCTGTTAAAGTAGGTAATCGAGAAGCGGATCAGACTCCATCGTTCGCCTACTAACGAATTGACACTCTCCTCGACCACTTAACAGTTTCTGTGTCACGGAGGAGAGAAGACAGAGGAGTTGAGGAGAGGACAGACTTTTTCCCAATTGAGAATCTCCCAGAGACTGTAGTGCTGTACTGACCTGCCAATGGTGGCTGGAGAGTCAGCTGTGATGATGAAGAGTGTTCCTGTCTGTAACACAGGAGATCTGACCACTGTCACCCTCACACAGGGCGGCCACACCTCCTCAGCAACTAGAGACAGAACGTGCACACAATATCACATACCCATGACAATTAAACTGAGCAATATTTTAACTACAGGAAACATTGAGGAAGACCGATGAACAAATATCAGGTGGTGTAAGACTTTTAACACAAAGTGAAAGCTATAGTGAGAAAAAGTTGACAGACTGAATAACTCTAAACGGTGTCCCTCCTCTCCTCACCTTCCTGACTCTCCATCTCTGACTCTGAGCTGTCTTTGGTGGGAGGAGGGGGGGAAGAGGAGGAGGAAGAGGTAGACTTCCATTCTCCCTCCGACTCGGTGATCTCCCCCTCTTCAGGCTCGCTGTTCCCACGCAAGCCATCACGCCCCGACGCAGCTGCCTCCTCCTTGCTGCCCCGTCTGTCCGACTTAGCTTTCTTCCTCCTTGAGCTGCTCGCATCAGAGCGCGACCAGTCATTCCTCTTCTTCCTCTTCAGCGAGCGTTCGGCGCTCTTCGCCCGGCGAGTCTTTGAAGAGCTTTTCTTCTGTGGAGGAGTGTCTGGAGTGACAGACCGCCCCCTCTGCCTGCGCGAGGCCACTCCCCTCTTGGGGATTCGCCGCTCGATCCACTCCTCAAACTCGAGCTCCTTTACAAGGCACTGTGAGCAGACATGCAACCAATCAGAAGGGAGGATTCACCTGAAGCATCTCCAGAGAACTAAATTGGTGGACACGGGACACAAGAGGCTTTCTAGGAATTTGGACAGTGGGCTCCGCATCAGAACCTCCCTGCATTGTTTAGGGATACTTTTTTGGATATATGGGTCCCCATTTTCAAAGACAGTAGGCCTATACTGCATTCACAGTCAATTCATTGACTCAAGCTGCAACACAATGAAAGTGATCCTCAAAAACATCCTCTTGACCAGACCAAGCAGCCACATCCCTGAGCTCTGAAACATGCCCTTTTGTTGCACTAGAGCGGTGTAGCTATACATCATGTCTGCATGGGGTCTTTCTGCTGTTAAAGAACAGTTTGATGTGAGGAGTGTAAAAAGTGTATCTCTACGAGAAACTGAGTTCCAGAAATAGGAAATCTTCCATGTTAGTCAGTGAGTTAATCACGTCTTCTACCTACGACCAGAGGAATAGCATTCAGTCAACTAAATGGCAGCGAGCAATAGCTAAAACTCTGTACCTGACGAAAATGTAGTAGACTGCAGGATAAATAACCAAGGCTATAGCTACAGAAATTCTAAAACCACTCCTGCAAATATTTGAAAACTGAGACCACATAGATCAGAGTTGAAATTAATCTTAAAGAAGTCCATTACAATCACTAAACTTCTGAAGGTGAGATGCCTCAGGAGCCTCATGTCTCAGGCCAGCCAATGAGCACAAATCAAAAACAGTAGGGATAACAGGTCAGTTTTACACAACAATGAGAAATATGTAGCTAGTTAAAACAATTACCCCTTAATCATTAATCTTTTAATCATTATTTAAAAGGAACATAAATCCAGAATTTGCTGTAATTCTCCTGTAGTCCTTCTGCTTTATCTCCAGAATAGTCACCTACCTTATCATCCTGACGAGAGGCTTTCTCTGGAACTTTCTTCCACTTCCTGCCTTTCTTGTCCAGGCTCCTTTTCTCCTGGCTGGTCTCTGAGACAGGCTGTACAGTAGGGACCTCTATCCTGGAGTGGAACTGGTACTTGCCACTCTCTGCATCGTGGTAGTAGTACATCCCTGTGTTGTTATCATAGTACAACTGACTGGCCTAGGTGAGGGAGAAAGTGACGCAATTAAAAAGACTGTTACATAATGGCATAGTAATGGCGTGTGTGGTTTAGTACCGAGTCGTAGTAGAAGCCAGTGCTGTGGTCGTAGTACATCCCGGTGGTCTCATCAAACACAAAGCCAGTCTGTGTCATGGCCTGCTCAGCAGTTGCTCTCAGCATGTCAGCTATAGAGCCTGCATCCACCTCTTGCTGGAACAAACACAAGTAAAGAAAGTAAAGTTCCCAACCCGTTTTTGCACTGTCATCAACCTAAAACCTTTATTTCTTGTGCCCCACCAAATAGATTGTGGTCCTGTATTAGGGAAATGAGTGCTTTAAATAAAGATTATTTTTGGAAGACAAGAGACCTCACTGTCCTGTGAAGGGACGGTATCCAAACTCACCTCTGGTTGAGCAGCAGCAATACCACCCTCTACAGACACCTCTGTAACCGTCGCTGTGCCTGTCATTGTATCTGTAATCATATATGTAGCGGTGTCATTGGTTGATTCTGCAGCTGTCATCTCTGAGGCATCAGTGGCTTCCTGCCCCTCTGCTATCACAATTCCCTCGGTGTCTGTTGCCACACCATCACCGTGGTAGTAGCCTCCTCCATAGTAGTAGTTGTAATAATCTGGAAATCACACAGACAAGGGTCAACGTATCTGTATATGTGAGTGGAGCAACATAAAAACCAACTAAATCATTCACAAACTGCTGGTCCTGGGAAATAATCATGTGTTCATTTTACAACCATCCAAACACAATATGATTGCTCACCAGTTTCTGACCAGGTATATTCTGCTGTCTGTGTCTCAGCTTCAGCTTTGTCTTTCGCTTTCGCCTTCCGTTCATGAATCTCTGTACTCAGCCTGTCGACCTATTGTATCAAATCACGGGCAAGAAGAAAAAACGATAAGCGTCACTTGTAAATTCGCTTATTTGTGCATTTCAGAGACTTGTTCAATGATGGCAAGATTGTTCTTAGCAGCTAGCCTACCTGTTTCCTCAAGTCTTCATTGTAGCCTTCTGTGTTCTTCTGAAGCCTCTCAGACTTGCTCAGTTGTTTCTGTAATGTGGTCAGTTGTTTCTGTAATGTGGTCAGTTCTTTTCTGCAGTTTTTCAGTTGTTTCTGTAGCGACTCTACTTTCTGGCGAAGCTCAGACTCCGACCCATCCTCTCCTCCACTCGCCTCCTCTCCATTTGTCGCCATACTCCCAGCTGGAATTGACACACAGGGCCACAACATGTAAAGTGAATGTTGAAGAAAAAAAATTAAAGTAATTCGAATTGACCTGACCATGCGCAAAACCATGTACGTTAGGTGTGAGCGCCACACAGACCCAGGGTGTAGGGTAAGTTTACCTATAAGCCACACAAAATCTAAGTTTAGACATTTCTATAATATAGTGCCCTAATTTTTGTAAGAAAAGTGGAGATAAAATGAAAGATGAATCTCTCGTGAATTTTTATGACTTTACTTACAAAATGTTTTAATAAGATATTTAAATATTTGATAAAACAAGTGAAAAGTCCAGACTGGGCTTAATGGGTACCGAGTGTATCCTTTAAGCCCAGCGGGGGTTCCAAATAAGCCCACCCCTAAAATAATCCATTTGAATTATATCAATCACACCTAAAGTTCTTAAAAATAAACAGATCCATACTATTCATCATGAAAGTAGCACTCATAACAGGGGTGTGTCCAATAGTATCCACAGAGATCAAATATGGACTTAGGCTTTTGTTCTTGCCAACCAATACAGACCTGATTCAACTAATCAACTTATTATAGACTTCAATCAAGACATGATTAGTTGAATCAGGTGTGCTATTGCTTGGTTAGAACACAACCCTGCACCCACACTGGCCCTCTGTCGATAAGAAGCAATGCTCAAAAGACCATAACACACACACAACGTTCAATAAATTATCTGAAAGCTGAATTACATTTGCTGTACTGCTATTCATGTTAATGAGTCCCAACTTGTCTTCCTTAAGCCTATCTGAAGACAGTTTCAAATCTCCCTCTCTACTGTGCATTACAAAATGTAGAGGTGGTGAACGAAAAAAAATGGAAATTACCTGGATGAATGAAGGACAACAATATGACAATGCCCCCACCCAAAAGTGCATGAGTGGTCGCCCAATAGTCATCTTCTTGTTCCTCATTTGATTGCATTTTTTGTCGACCACTTGTAGGTCTTCTATCCCTGATATCCCTCAACCCTGGTCATTTTCTTCTCTCTCTGCATCAATGACTACCTGTCCACTCAAAACATCTTGAAAAGTGTACAGAAGTTTCTAATTGTTTCTAATCTTGGTAAAGGCACCATGGCTAGCTGCATAACTGTAGTTTTGAATCAACAAATCTGAGCAAAAAACATTTATACTGAACAAAAATATAAACGCAACATGTAAAGTGTTGATCCCATGTTTCATGAGCTGAATTTATAATGTCAAATCCTGCATGTTTTTTTTTCAAAAGTCTCATGGAATGTAGGTTTACATTGAACACAAACAAATTGAGAGAACATTGGCCACAAATGTCTCAAGTTGAGGGAGTGTGCAATTGGCATGCTGACTGCAGGAATGTCCACCAGAGCTGTTGCCAGAGAATTTAATGTTAATTTATTTGGCAGTACATCCAACTGGCCTCACAAACGCAGACCATGTGTAACCACGCCAGCTCAGGACAGCCACATCCGGCTTCTTCACCTGTGGGATCGTCTGAGACCAGCCACCTGGACAGCTGATGAAACTGAGGTGCATTTCTGTTTGTAACAAAGCCCTTTTGTGGGGGAAAAACTCATTCTAATTGGCTGGGCCTGGCTCCCCAGTGGGTGGGCCTACACCCTCCCAGGCCCACCCATGTCTGTGCCCCTGCCCAGTCATGTGAAATCTATAAATTAAATTGACTAATTTCCTTATATGTACTGTACCTCAGTAAAACTGTTGAAATTGTTGCATGTTGTGTGTATATTTTTGTTCAGTATATTTATGCTCATGTTCATTGAATATTAGGGATATCTACACACTATCTCCATGTGTTTCAATGCCACATGGGCTTAATAGGAGCATACTGGGTTTAATTGGAACAACAGTGATTTATGGTGAAAAATAATGACTAGCAAAGCCTACTCATTAAATATTTAGAAAACCAATGGTTTGGGGTATAAATATACACCATAGACTACAATATTATGCAACGTTAGTATTGATCATCTTGAACAATATTTATTTATTGTAATTTACATTCTGTATTTACAAAAATGGCATCTATGTATAACAAAGTAAGGTTAATTTCACAGTAAAATGAGGCAAAATGCATTAAATTATGTGAATGGCCAAAATCTATGATCTTGTAGATCACCAAGTTAGGTTGCTACTGTGTGAATGTGACATGCAGGCACAACTGACAGCATAAATTATTTGTATTTGTAAATAGCAAATAATGCACAGAAAATATGCTATCATGTGCATATACCAGCACATGAATCTCTTAATTTGACATAAAATATGATTACTTATCTGAGAAAGTACAAAAATATCTGGAAAATGTGTTAATCCAATGGTCGCCTCAACAACGTTTTTTTGCAACTTTGAAATTGGCCACTAGTGGGAATTTACACATAACTGTCAATAACTTAATAATAAAACATGAGATTGGTTTAGAATAAAAAAAACTGTTATGGATATTTGTATTTTTTATTTAAATGGGAGTGGTTTTACTATAATAGGTATGTTTACTCTAATCATTACGCCGATTCTGTTGCAACATGTTTTGAAACTGTTTACTCCAAACGGAAACGCAAACAAGTGTTTCTATTCGACAAACTCAGGTAGGTCCCTCCCCGTTTCGTTTATAACGTTTGCTTCCGTTTGGTTCTTAAACGTTAAACGGTTTCCGTAATGAATATACGTATGCATTTTGAAAAGCCTGTTTAATTAATTGTTTCATGTATATATTTCGTCTCAAATGTCCAAGGACGAACCAAGTGGATAGCCAGTAGAGTACAGTTTAAATGAGTGTTTGCGCCTTCATTCATTGATATGGTTAAACTGCCTAACGTTAGTTAGCTAGCTAGCTGTAAGGTCTTACCGATTCGTTTGTATTCCTCGCTTGGACGCTCGCCCTCGTTTCTCTCCGCCGAGAATATCAACCTGAAAGTTGAACATAAACATCTTGTAACCACCCTGCATTGCTGACACATCCGACCACATGTTTTGTTGATAATAAAGAGAGTTACAATTGGTACAGTTGATGTGTTTACAATCCACTTCGACCATGGCCTCTATTTTTTCTACATATTACGTCACTCTTTCTTCTTCTACGGTACAACATCACACCGTTGGCAGAGGGCGCCACCTGTGGTTTGGAATTAGAATAGGCTAAATATTTGGAAATAACTGATTATCTCTGGTTGAATAAAAATACACAGGTATCTCAGAGGTTTGTGCTATAAAAAAATTCGAATAAAAACCGATACTATCGATTATCAATCAAAACGTTCTGTTAGACCTCACACTCAATGTCAACAAAACAAAGGAGATGATCGTGGACTTCAGGAAACAGCAGAGGGAGCAGCCTCCTATCCACATTGACGGGACAAGTAGTGGAGAAGGTGGAAAGTTTTAAGTTCCTCGGCGTACACATCACGGACAAACTGAAATGGTCCACACAGACAGCGTGGTGAAGAACCTCAGGAGGCTGAAGAAATTCAGTTTGTCACCAAAAACACTCACAAGCTTTTACAGATGCACAATCGAGAGCATCCTGTCGGGCTGTATCACCGCCTGGTATGGCAACTGCTCCGCCCACAACCGTAAGGCTCTCCAGAGGGTAGTGAGGTCTGCACAACGCATCACCGGGGGCAAACTACCTGCCCTACAGGACACCTACAGCACCCGATGTCACAGGAAGGCCAAAAAGATAATCAAGGACAACAACCACCTGAGCCACTGCCTGTTCATCCCGCTATCATCCAGAAGGCGAGGTCAGTACAGGTGCATCAAAGCAGGGACCGAGAGACTGAAAAACAGCTTCTATCTCAAGGCCATCAGACTGTTAAACAGCCATCACTAACATTGAGTGGCTGCTGCCAACATACTGACTCAAATCTCTAGCCACTTTAATAATTAAAAATTGGATGTAATAAATATATCACTAGCCACTTAAACAATGCCACTTTATATAATGTTTTCATACCCTACATTACTCATCTCATATGTATATACTGTACTCTATACCATCTACGGCATCTTGCCTATGCCGTTCGGCCATCGCTCATTCATATATTTATGTACCTATTCTTATTCATTACTTTACACTTGTGCGTATAAGGTAGTTGTGAAATTGTTAGATTACTTGTTAGATATTACTGCAGGGTCGGAACTAGAAGCACAAGCATTTCGCTACACTCGCATTAACATCTGCTAACCATGTGTATGTGACCAATAACATTTGATTTAGACTTAATTTGATTTAGACTGTAGAAATGTAAATACTCACTGCACTCAATGTACTTTTAATAAATACTTCCACATACAAACCAGCAGGGGTCATCACAAGTATTGATGTTGAGGTTATGATCAAATTGTGTGCAAAACTCTGCCAAGCTTTGTTTTCCAGCTTTTGACCGTTCCAAGTCCAAGCATTAAGAAATACAACTGTTAAATGTTGTCTCCGGAGTGAAGTCGAACAACTTCAACAAATCACACAAATGAAAAACAGGTGAGAAACTCCATTAACAGTGACATTCTCTCCTCTCTTTCTCAACACCTGTGTAGAACACTTTCCCTCTTTATTACTAGACCAAGTAGTGGCAGCAGCAGCATACTGCCTGGGTCCTAATGAAGAGTCACAGAGTCTTACACACACACACACGCAGTGGCGGATTTAGGCATAGGCGACATGGGCAGCAGCCCAGGGCGGCATCTTGCCGAGGGCGGCATGGGACGCCTGCACAAATGAATGAATAAATAAATAAATAATAATATATTCCGAATGGTGACATTTGCACGATCAGTTTTCTATCGCTGATTTGCACGTCACGTCAATTATATCATGTCACCGTGTGGGACTGTGGGTCAGTTAACCTTGTCGGATTGGGCGCCCTGATTCTAGTTTGTGAGCTAGGCAGGCTACTGCCTGGGAAGGTCTCCCACTCAGAAGTAAGAGATGGGGAGGGGGGTGGGGGTAGGTCGACCTCAGGTCTCCCCACTGGAAGCCCGAGGTAGGTGGAGCGGGGGAATCTATCAAATAGCGCACCTCTAACTTTGTACAGTACTAATGCAATTAGTAATGCAATTTATTTTGTGTATTTCTTGTTTGAAGTGCAATAGTGTAATAATCAGGTTCTCTTCTTTATAAGTGTGTTATTCTATTTGTGTATTTGTGTGATGTAGGATTTGTGCAATTTAGTTTTATTTGTGTGTTTTTTGTTAGCAATAGGGTAATAGTGTAATAATTCCATTCTCTTTTTTATTTGTATTTATATACTACAATTTGTTCCTATTTGTCTTTGTTACTTATTTTTTTATATTTATTACTCTTAATTTTTGTATATATATATTTATTTTTATATAGTTTTAAATGTTATTATTATTTATTTGTGTTGTTCCAAATGTCTGAATAAAAATGACAGTTTGTGCGGAATGGTGCTTTTTTTGTTTGTTGGGGGGGGTTCGCCAAGGGAGCCATACAAGCTAGAACCGCCACTACACACATGCAAATGAATAAAGAGATTGTAATGTAAAAGGGAGTTACAGGGGAGAGCTGAAGAGGGATGTGACTTCCTGTTACTCACTGAGAGGAGGATGTCAGCCGTCTACTAATTGGCTGGAAATACAGGCTTAATTAGTTGACTCATTTTACAGGCATAGATAATGGAGGAAGCATAGAGGGCCCGGGAGCCCAGCGCAGGTACGTGTGCACATACACACACACAGGAAGTGTGATGAGTGATTTATGTAATGCACGAGCCGTTAAGATTTAATGCACTCCAACTACCTTAATTGGGGCTCCCGAGTGGCGCAGTGGTCTAAGGTACTGCATCTCAGTGCAAGAGGCGTCACTACAGTCCCTGGTTCGAATCCAGGCTGTATCACATCCGGCCGTGATTGGGAGTCGCAGAAGGGCGGCACACAATTGGCCCAGCGGTGTCCTGGTTTGGACGAGGTAGGCCGTCATTGTAAATAGGAATTCGTTCTTAACTGACATGCCTAGTTAAATCACGGTTAAATAAAAAAGAAGGAAAATAGGTATTTGCGTTCCATGCGTATCCGTGACCTCACTGTGCTGCTGTTGAACATTCAAGGGGATTCAAGATACAGACAGGTACAGTACCTACCACATGGGCCTCTCTCTACAACAAGTCACAGATCTCTCTCTCTCTCTCTCTCTCTCTCTCAATTTAATTTCAATTCAAGGGCTTTATTGGCATGGGGAAACGTATTGCCAAAAGGTCACAAAACTTGCTGCTGTGATTGTACACTGTGGTATTTCACCCAATAGATATGGGAGTTTATCAAAATTGGATTTGTTTTCGAAATTCTTTGTGGGTCTGTGTAATCTGAGGGAAATATGTGTCTCTAATATGGTCATACATTTGGCAGGAGGTCAGGAAGTGCAGCTCAGCTTCCACCTCATTTTGTGGGCAGCGTGCATATAGCCTGTCTTCTCCTGAGAGCCAGGTCTGCCTACGGCGGCCTTTCTCAATAGCAAGGCTATGCTCACTGAGCCTGTACACAGTCAAAGCTTTCGTTAAGTTTGGGTCAGTCACTGTGGTCAGGTATTCTGCCACTGTGTACTCTTTGTTTAGGGCCAAATAGCATTCTAGTTTGCTCTGTTGTTTTGTTAATTCTTCCCAATGTGTCAAGTAAATATCTTTTTATTTTCTCATGATTTGGTTGGGTCTAATTGTGTTGCTGTCCTGGGGCTCTGTGGGGTCTGTTTGTGTTTGTGAACAGAGCCCCAGGACCAGCTTGTTTAGGGGACTCTTCTCCAGGTTAATCTCTCTGTAGGTGATGGCTTTGTTATGGAAGTTTTGGGAATTCCTTTCTTTTGGATGGTTGTAGTATTTAACCACTCCTTCTCTCTCTCACACACAGACATGAGCGCATACTCCTCCATCCCTTCCTCCTATCCCTGTGTCTCTTGGCTTTTTCCCTCCTTCCAGACTCCTGTCCATCCCTTCCTGTCATCCACACTATGAGATGTTAATCCCTCAGTTCTTTTGCCGTGACAGCTGAAGTTGTAGACCTGCAAACCGTTTTCAGTTTCCCCAAGGCAGCCTGACGGCTAAGAGAGTGGGGCCAGTAACCGAAAGGTCGTTGGTTTGAATCCCTGATCTGACAAGGTGGAAAAATCTGTTGTTCTGCCCTTGAGCAAGGCAGTTAACCCCCAACAACAACAGCTCCCTGGGTGCTGATGATATGGAAGTTGATTAAGGCAGCCCCCCCCCCCCCCCTCCCCTGGCACCTCTCTGATTCAGAGGGGTTGGGTTAAATGAGGAAGACCCATTTCGGTTGTATGCATTCAGTTGTTCAATTGACTCGATACCCCATTTCCCCGATTCTGCATGCTGGTTCCTAGTCAAAATGATTTCACCACACTACTACAGCGGTCCGGATACACTTGGCCCTGGTGGGGGTGTTGCATGCTCCATACATTGGAACGTGTGAGTGTTCCAACCCGTGGTCGGGTTTCACATCAACCTGTTAGTTATTAAGGCCCTGATCCCCTGGCCCATAGAGAGAAGTGGAATAAGGGAGGATAGTGGGAGGGAGTGGAGGAAAGGTAAAGGGGGCGCTGCTGACAGAGAGGGTGTAAGGGTGGGTGGAGGGCCGTGTTTAGGGAGGCCGTGTTTAGGGAGGCATCTGCATGTGGATGACATTCTCCATGCGTAGGACAACTCCTCCTAATGAGAAATGGTAATCCACAATGTGAAAATGCTGGTTGGTATCATAACATTTGCATTTCAAAATATCCCCAATGGGATCTGTGTAAAATTGGAAATAGTCTCCTTTGAAATTTTTGTGAGGTAAAAGAGATATCCTGTACATCATTGCACTGTAACAAATTGCTGTACATTTGTTAGCTACTCTAATTCTATATTACAGTACTGTAAAGAGCAATGCATTATGGGGGTTCAATGGCATTCCACTACTCTAATGCAAAATTACAGCAATTTTGCTGTATATTTACAGCAGCATACTGGGAATTATGGTGCATTGTGGGAAAAGGTTGTGGGCAGAGAAAGACTCTCTGTCTCATTAACACATTTTGAGGCATGCCTTGTAAGAGGCTATATTTGTTGCACCCGTTAGTGAGAATGCAGTACTCCACAGAATACAGTACCATACCGTATTGTTGAAATCTAATTTACTGGCTACTATACTGCCAGTAATGAACTGTAATTCAATAACACCCCACAGACTACAGTACCATAATGTATTTTTTGCCTCTTTAAAACATTTTGGGGCTTGTCTTGTAAGAGGCTATATTTGCTGCACCTGTTAGTGAGAGTGCTGTACCAATTTAACTGAAATGTGGACGTAGTTCCCTAACAATGTAATGTGTATAGGGGACAGATCAGAGTTGAAGCAATCTTAAACCATGTTTAGCCATGTCCTTTTGATCTGTTTTGCCCTGTAATCACTGCCAGCTTAGAAGCCTTTCTTAAGGGCTCTACAAATGCACGTGGCCATATTTGGTGCACCCGTTAGTGAGAATGCTGTACCAATTTAACCGATATGTGGTTCCAAATGATGTCTTAAAATGAAAAAAATCTATAAGGGTAGTTTTGAGATATTAATATGAATATTTTTTATGTTGAATAAATGAATGGGAAAAATTGTATTTCAAAATCAACAGTTATTCTATATTATAGAGCACACTATAAGGAGGATAATGACATCAAGATGTTGTCTGTATCATGTATGAAAAGGGCCTAAATTCGCCACTTTAATCATGATTTCCCCTGCAAAATTAAAAAGCTATAAAGTGAGAATTGCTAGAACAATCTGATATACCAAAAATACAAAAGTATGTGGACACCTGGGCATTAAAATGAAGTTGGTCCCCCTTTGCTGCTATAACAGCCTCCACTCTTCTGGGAAGGTTTTCCACTAGATGTTGAAACATTGCTGCGGGGACTTGCTTCCATTCAGCCACAAGAGCATTAGTGAGGTTGGGCACTGATGTTGGGCAATTAGGCCTAGCTCACAGTCGGCGTTCCAATTCCTCCCAAAGGTGTTCGTTGGGGTTGAGATCAGGACTCTGTGCAGGCCAGTCAAGTTCTTCCACACCGATCTCGATAAACCATTTCTGTATGGACCTCATTATGTGCACGGGGGCATTGTCATGCTGAAACAGGAAAGGGCCTTTCCCAAACTGTTGCCACAAAGTTGGAAGCACAGAATCATCTAGAATGTCATTGTATGCTGTAGCGTTAAGATTTAACTGCACTGGAACTAATGGGACCAGCCCAAACCATGAAAAACAGCCCCAGACCATTATTCCTCTTCCACCAAACTTTACAGTTGGCACTATACATTGGGGCAGGTAGCATTCTCCTGGCATCCTCCAAACCCAGATTCGTCCATCGGGGTTTGGATGGTGAAGCGTGATTCATCACTCCAGAGAACGCGTTTCCACTGCTACAGAGTCCAATGGCGGCAAGCTTTACACCACTCCAGCCGACGCTTCGCATTGCGCATGGTGATTTTAGGCTTGTATGCGGCTGCTTGGCCATGGAAATCCATTTCATGAAGCTCCCGATGAACAGTTCTTGTGTGGACGTTGCTTCCAGAGGCAGTTTGGAACTCGGTAGAGAGTGTTGCTACCGAGGACAGACAATTTTTTTGTGCTATGCGCTTCAGCACTCGACGGTCCTGTTCTGTGAGCTTGTGTTTCCACTTCACAATAACAGCACTTACAGTTGACCGGGGCAGCTCCAGCAGGGCATAAATTGGACAAACTGACATGTTGGAAAGGTGGCATCCTATAAAGGTGCCACGTTGAAAGTGACTGAGCTCTTCAGTAAGGCCATTCTACTGCCAATGTTTGTCTATGGAGATCGCATGGCTGTGTGCTTGATTTTTTACACCTGTCAGCAATAGGTGTAGCTGAAATAGCCGAATCCACTAATTTGAAGGGGTATTTTCCGGTCCTCCTGGTGTGAAGCGATAGGGAAGGTCACTGGGGATTCACACGATGGGGATCATATTGAACTGGTTTTCTGCTCTTTGGTTTATGTCTGATAATCCAGGCTGTTGGCGTGTCATTACAGATCAAGTGTTTGGGATGCATGCTGGCCTCGGAAGTCATTACATCTGATTTTATTCCATGAAACCCCCAGGTGGTGGAATTGGAAACCACCGATGTAAAAAAAGATGATTGTCCCATATTTACACCCACACACCGCCAAAAACTATGTTGATTACCACTTGGCTGTCTGGTTTACCCAATCTCTCCAATTATGTTGTACTGATCATTTGAAAGTATTACATTAGTTCTACAATGTTAAAAGTAGCCTAGAGGAATTACTGAAATGAGAACAGAGACACTTGGATAAAACTATCAGACAGAGGTTTTAATACAAGTCAGTTCACACACACACACACAACAGCAGCTCCCTGATGGGAATGCCGTGTTACCAACCAGCCTGGGAAGGGTATCCAGTGGGGAAGGGTATCCACTGTACTCTGATGAAGGGCACTGAGCTGGAGTCAAATCAATCTGCTCTGTCTTTCAGGAGACTTTGACATGAGGCTGACGTCTGCATTGAAACTGGGCTGTGGGAGGGTGGAGTCTGAGGGGAGGTGTGTGTGCTTGCGTGCGTGCGTCGGTGAGACTTGAGTTCCTGTCTGGCCCTATGCTCTCCAGACGCCTGAGGCAGTTCATCTTGGTGAGGTGTCATCCTCCCTGAATAAGCTGTCAGTCAGCTATATAATGAATATCAACATAATGGATGGGATTGGCTTATAATCCCAGACGCCACGTGGCACGATGACATCACAGCAGGATGAATGATGGCAGCTTCACCAGAGGATCCTCGCTATCCCTATCCTATACAACGAATCCACCCGAATAACGCTCCCTTTCACTACTTCTGTTTCACATATCTGAGGCGGAGAAAAACGTGGCATAGATATTTGGCCCATAGAACTGTAAAGTACTGTAGTTCTAATATCATAATAGCTGTACGAGTAGAGATACTGTATACGTAGCTGTGTTGGATTGCCACCACTTTTAAACTCAAGTTACCCACCTTAGTCCCGAGAATATGTGTTTGCATCCAGGAGAAAACCATGTTAAACCCTATGTAGAACTTTGTGTTCCTTTATTCTCTGTGTTATGCTCTAATTTAAAAAATGACTAGAAACTCCTGCACACAGGAGCATCACTTATTTATTATGCTAATGTTCTGACGAAGGTGGAAAGGTCGAAACATCAGCACAATAAATAAATTATGTTTGCCTGCATAGTGAGTGGGAGGGACTTTCTTGTAGTTTAAACTGTTTTCTTTCAGCACATCTGCAGAGCACCTACAGTACCAGATGTGAATTGTACAATGCTGTAATAATGTGACCTTCTCCTACAGTAACCTGGAAGGACTCATCCAGAGCCACAGGGACCTGAGGGTATTTGCACCAGATTGCTTATGATCAATTACTAGACCTGTCCATCAGAGCTGGGAGCCATACACACACACACAGTCGCGCACACACATACACGCTCAAGCCATCCCCCTTGTTAGAGACATCTTCCAGGCAACGTCTCCCTGTTTTTACACTCTTTTTATGTATATTAACGCATAGGTAGGACCGATGGCCGCTCACTAACACAGCTTACATCTTATATAAGAGTTTGCATTGTGTGTGATGTGTCTAAATCTGTTTTAGCACACTGGTGTTGACATTCCCATCATGATCACAGTTTATCAGTGCATGATGTGAGTGGACCTTGTGTGAATCTGTGTGCGTGTGGTGTGTGTGTGTGTGTGTCCATTGTCCCCTGTGGTGTTCCACATCACTACGAAGTCAGAGTATCAGCTGGGTTAGGGAAGATTAGGGGCAAGGTGTGACGTTTGAGTGGCCCACTGTGGGTGTGTGGGTGTGTATGTGTGTGTCAGTAGTGGCTAGGTGTGAAGTTTTACTGTGCGAGGGTAAATGTGATGTGTCAGATTACAGTGAATCGGTAAACAACTATAGGAGTTGATAAAAGCAGAGATGTGGATGGGTAACGAACCTGTCATTCGACTACACCGTCAGCTGGAAGCAGCTTTGTATCTGGCCTGCAGGATAAGGCACAAACATTGGCTGGGCCTTCTAACCCTTCGTTTAGGAGTTATCTGTTATAATTAATTTACCCTAACCTTAACCCTTATCCTAACTCCTGCACATGATCTGGTGCTGGTACTCCTTGTATATAGCCACGTTATTGTTATTTAAAAAAAGTGTACTTTTTAACTCTGCGTTGTTGGGAAAAGGTTTGTAAGTAAGCATTTCACGGTAAAGTCTAGACCTGTTGTATTCGGCGCATGTAACTAATAAAATGTGATTGATTTTGATTTAAACCCTTATTCTAAACCTAACCCTAGCAAACAGTTGCTTATCAACGGATAGTATGACCACCTATCCACTATCCAAATGAAGTGTGACCTTGAATTGAGCTCTGGGGCTGTTATTTCCAAAGACAACCAGTGGCAGCTTGGTGATGTTAAAACAGTTAAAAATATGCAGAAATGTGGGGGAAAACGGCAGAATTTGTTTGTGTTGAGAATATATAATATATAATATATAATTGAAGGGGTGAATGATTACATATCGAACATAATATGATCATTTTTACCAGAACATGTCACTGTAAAGAGAGTACTAAATGTTACATATTACTGAATTAACTACTGTACAGCCATTTGTCCTGGTTGCTCCTCAACACACTTTCAGCATGAAATGTATGTTGTTTGTCTACCTTGAGAGTGAACAAATCCGTTCGAGTCATTATAAGTTCTAGCAATCCTGACTTGAGCTTTGTTCAATGTCACAACGCTGTTGTATGCTCCATCCAAACTGTCACAATACTTTTCTCTCAGGTCTCTATGCCCTGAGGAGATCTGCTATTTTTACGCAAACACACACACACACACACTGTGTGTGTCTCTCTCTATCGAAGAGACTGAGCAGCTCTCTGCCTCCAGCTCTTGTTGAAACCTTGTTGTTTCAGTGAGGTGGACAACAGAAAGAAACATTGTGCATATGAAATCCCTGAACGGTGCTTTTAGCCTCCAGGCTTTCCACCTATTCCTTCATCGTATGAGACAGGACTCAGACACAATGTCATCAGGTAGATAAAGTATATTATAGTAGAGAGAGTAGAGAGTGAAGGAGAAGACAGTCTTCTGAGGGATTGTGGTGTCTGGAATCGTTGTGGATGCTTTTTAGTGTTTTGGTAGATTTCGCAAGACTTGATTGTTGCATTTCTTTTCCAATCGCCGTGCTTTGAAGAGAACTGTACTGTTGTTTTCGAGCCAGAAAGTAAGGTCTCTGTGAACACCAGGGGTGATTTAGGGTCAAACAGAAATGCCAGGTAAATGAGTAATATTCTATAGGTGTGGAGAGGAAATCAACCAGATGCTGCCTGCGTGACCAAAGTGCAGACCACCAAACTCTATTCATAGAGCTGCTATTGTCATTTCATTTCCTGGTGGTGACAGTATTACAGTTGCACATCCAGATTATAGTTTTTGCTCTAACTTCATAAAGTGCCCATGCTGGAACCTGGTCTCACATTTGACGTTTGAACGTAGCCTTGCAATTTGACGCTTGCGAACGGTTGGACAAACGTCAAGAATGAAAGTGAGTTTGTGATATCAGAACTCATCCCATTGCTAACTGTACCTTCTCCTATATATAAAGGAACGATGAATAGGGAGACAAAAGAGACTCGTCCTCTCTGGAGAAAACATCTCCCTGGGCACAGATCTATTCCACGTTGGTTCAACGTAATTGAATTGAAATGATGTGGAAACAAAGTTGATTCAGCCAGTGTATGCCCAGTGGGACGTGCATCTCTCCCGTAATAAACCAGTGACATCATAATCACTAAGCTAATGACAGCCATTATCAGTGGTGTCATTAGGCCTGGGCTTCTGGGGCTTCAGCCCGGGATGTTTTTGGTCCAGCCCCAAACATTTTGATGCTCATATTAAAAAAAAAGGTGTTTAACTCTGTGACAAAAACTACAGCAATATAATATACTGCGCTAGGCAGTAGCAGGCACTGCAAGAAGCCCCAGGAGTAACACGGTGACTGCTGTGTGTGATTGGTCGAGATTTTTCAACTCAGTGGAACGCTCACGTCCCTTCACCCCTCCCCCATCCCTACGGCACTGGTTAGATGCTAATGTCATCACTCAGCCTGTCACTCAGTCAGAGTCTGCAGCATAGCAGAGTAAATATGGATATTCTGAACTTCTTCCAAAAGAGAGGCAAAAAAAGCGAGCAGGTTGAGCAAGTTGAGCATCAGCAGGCAGCAGTGAATGAGGTGTAGGGGGCAGAATGGCCAGAATGTCAAAGTGCAGAGTTAGCCACAGGTTTGTGCAGGGTTGGTGCTAGCTAACTAGCTAGTTAGTCTCTCTCGGCATAAGGGTCGGCTAATGCCAATAAGCTAGCGTTAGCGCTCAGCATCCTTAAGCTATTGGGTGTCAGTCACCCAATAGTTATTTAACAGTATATTTAGTGAATGGGCAAGCTATGGATGTTGATATAAGTCATGCTATTAGAATATGTTTTATTTCAAGCGAGTGTATTTGATGGGTTTCATTTCTGTATCTAGCTTGGCTGGCTAGCCACTTTGGTAGCTACTGTCTGGCTAGCTAGCTGAGACCAGAGATGAGAGAACGTTTTTTCTAACTGAAGCACATATCTTCTGACAGTGACTCAGTGCCCCCCTGTGGACTGAAGCTGAACTTTACTACAACTAGATATTTAACCCTGTTTAAAATGGGCAATGTTGAGGTGGTAGAACTGACTAAATTAAATGAAACATAGGAGGTCTTAAAACCTATTCCATTCTACAGGAAAACACGTTAGGCTCATGTCGGTTATTTAAATTGGTGAAATTATTTAATTGAGCTTATATTTTTCTTACTCTTTTTATTCACTTAGCTACTTACTTTTCTATTATTGTTGCGTTGTTGAGAGGTTAACCTGCAAGTACCCATTTCATTGCCTTGTGTACTCCATGTACAGTGCCGTCAGAATGTATTCACACCCCTTGGCTTGGTTGTTACAAAGTGGGATTAAAATAATTGTACATTTTGTTAATGATCTACACAAAATACTCAAAGTGAAAGAAAAATATTAACATTTGTTCTTAATTAAATATATTTTGATGAGAAAAGTATTCAACCCCCTGAGTCAATACATGTTAGAATCACCTTTGTCAGCGACTACAGCTCTGCAAGCCTCCCCCTTTTTCCTCCAAACATAACGATGGTAATTATGGCCAAACAGTTCTATTTTTGTTTCATCAGACCAGAGGACATTTCTCCAAAAAGTATGATCCTTGTCCCCATGTGCAGTTGCAAACTGTCGTCTGGCTTTTTGATGGCGGTTTTGAAGCAGTGGCTTCTTCCTTGCTGAGCGGCCTTTCAAGTTATGTTGATATAGGACTCGTTTTACTGTGGATATAGACACATTTGTACCTGTTTCCTCCAGCATCTTCACAAGGTCCTTTGCTGTTGTTCTGGGATTGATTTGCACTTTTCGCACCAAAGTACGTTCATCTCTAGGAGACAGAATGCGTCTCTTTCCTGAGTGGTATGACGGCTGTGTGGTCCTATGGTGTTTATAATTGCGTACTATTGTTTGTACAGATGAACGTGGTACCTTCAGGCGTTTGGAAATTGCTCCCAAGGAGGAGCAATGGAGGTGAAGGTCTAAAATGTTTTTTCTGAGGTCTTGGCTGATTTCTTTTGATTTTCCCATGATGTCAAGCAGAGACCCACAGTAGCTACTGTAATTGAGTACTGGCAATGTCTGCTGTGGCAGGTGTGAAGGTACCTGAAAAAGATTTCAATCCTCAATGTTCATCTCAAAGTGCACCAAATTCATGCATTTAGCTATTGAAATAACTTTTGGGGGTGATGGGGGGAGAACGCACCTGGAGGCCACTACTACTTTTGCACACACTGTATATAGACTTTCTTTTTTTTTCCTACTGTGTCATTGACTTGTTTATTGTGTTATTGGCTTGTTTATTGTTTATTCCATGTGTAACTATGTGTTGTTGTCTCTGTCACACTGCTTTGCTTTATCTTGGCCAGCTTGCAGTTGTAAATGAGAACTTGTTCTCAACTAGCCTACCTGGTTAAATAAAGGTTAAATAAATAAAAAATAAAATAAACTGGCTTTGGGCTAAGCCCCCCAATGTCTTCAAATCCTAGAAATGCTGCTGGCCATTATACCAGAGGCCAATTCAGGACCCCACTGGACATTATGAAGCCTATCACCTAAGTACCAATTTCACGCCTACCCCGACTTCACTTCCACTGCAGCAAATAGCCTAGTTTCAGACTTCTAATTATCCTTACACCTCTGAAGACTCGAGCCACTTCCATGCCAGTCGGAAGAACGTAGGCGTTTTATCTCTGAACACTCTAAAGCTTGTTTCCCCAGCGACTGTTGGATAAGGGGAACCACGGGGTGCTAAATAGTTAAAGACACTAACCACCCAAGCAGTAGACGACTCTCTCTGCTTCCGCACGGCAAGTGGTACCGGTGCATCAAGTCTGGCACCAACAGGCTCTTGAACAGCTTCTATCCCCCAGCAATAAGACTGATAAATAGCTAACAAAATAGCTGCACTCACTCACACATAATATGCACACACATCCGTGGCAGTCGGTGCTGTTTAAGATGAGGTAGGACAATCATACTGGATGACTGTCGTTCATATTCCATTCACCCAGTTCAAATCAAATCAAAGTTTATTTGTCACGTGTGCCGAATACAACAGGTGTAGACCTTACAGTGAAATGCTTACTTACAGGTTCGAACCAATAGTGCGAAAAAAAGGTGTGTGTGTGTGTGTGTGTGTGTGTGTGTGTGTGTGTGTGTGTGTGTGTGTGTGTGTGTGGGTGTGGGTGTAGGTAGGTAGGTAGGTAGGTAGGTAGGTAGGTAGGTAGGTAGGTAGGTAGGTAGGTAAAGAAATAAAACAACAGTAAAAAGACATTTGAAAATAAGAGTAGCAAGGCACTATTGGTTCGAACCTGTAAGTAAGCATTAGTCAGACACAGGTTAGTCAGGCTTATTGAGGTAGTATGTAGATGTAGATATGGTTAAAGTGACTATGCATATATGATAAACAGAGAGTAGCAGTAGCGTAAAAAGAGGGGTTGGCGGGTGGTGGGACACAATGCAGATAGCCCGGTTAGCCAACATGCGGGAGCACTGGTTGTTCGGGCCAATTGAGGTAGTATGTACATGAACGTATGGTTAAAGTGACTATGCATATAAGATAAACAGAGAGTAGCAGCAGCGTAAAAGAGGGGCTGGGGGGGGGGGGGGGGGGGGGGGGGGCACACAATGCAAATAGTCCGGATAACCATTTGGTTACCTGTTCAAGAGTCTTATGGCTTGGGGGTAACCTCCCGGGTGGCGCAGTGGTCTAGGGCACACTAGCTGCGCCACCAGAGTCTCTGGGTTTGCGCCCAGGCTGGGCTGGGTTCACGCCCAGGCTCTGTCGCAGCCGGCCGCAACCGGGAGGTCCGTGGGGCGACGCACAATTGGCATAGCGTCGTCCGGGTTAGGGAGGGTTTGGCCGGTAGGGATATCCTTGTCTCAGTATGTAAAAAAAAAAAAAATGTAATAAAATGTATGCACTCTACTGTAAGTCGCTCTGGATAAGAGCGTCTGCTAAATGACTAAAATGTAAAAATGGTAAAAACTGTTGAGAAGCCTTTTTGTCCTAGACTTGGCACTCCGGTACCGCTTGCCATGCGGTAGTAGAGAGAACAGTCTATAACTGGGGTGGCTGGGGTCTTTGACAATTTTTAGGGCCTTCCTCTGACACCGCCTGGTGTAGAGGTCCTGGATGGCAGGCAGCTTTGCCCCAGTGATGTACTGGGCCGTACGCACTACCCTCTGAAGTGCCTTGCGGTCGGAGGCCGAGCAATTGCCATACCAGGCAGTGATGCAACCAGTCAGGATGCTCTCGATGTTGCAGCTGTAGAACCTTTTGAGGATCTCAGGACCCATGCCAAATCTTTTTAGTTTCCTGAGGGGGAATAGGCTTTGTCGTGCCCTCTTCACGACTGTCTTGGTGTGTTTGGACCATTCTAGTTTGTTGTTGATGTGGACAGCAGGGAATCTGAAGATCTCAACCTGCTCAACTACAGCCCCGTCGATGAGAATGGGGACGTGCTCGGTGCTCCTTTTCCTGTAGTCCACAATCATCTCCTTAGTCTTGGTTACGTTGAGGGATAGGTTGTTATTCTGGTACCACCCGGCCAGGTCTCTGACCTCCTCCCTATAGGCTGTCTTGTCGTTGTCGGTGATCAAGCCTACCACTTGTGTCGTCTGCAAACTTAATGATGGTGTTGGAGTCGTGCCTGTCCATGCAGTCGTGGGTGAACAGGGAGTACAGGAGGGGACTGAGCACGCACCCCTGGGGAGCTCCAGTGTTGAAGAGCAGAGTGGCAGATGTGTTGCTATCTACCCTCACCACCTGGGGGCGACCCATCAGGAAGTCCAGGATCCAGTTGCAGAGGGAGGTGTTTAGTCCCAGGTTCCCTAGCTTAGTGATGAGCTTTGAGGGTACTGTGGTGTTGAACGCTGAGCTGTAGTCAATGAATAGCATTCTCACATAGGTGTTCCTTTTGTCCAGGTGGGAAAGGGCAGTGTGGAGTGCAATAGAGATTGCATCATCTGTGGATCTGTTTGGGCGGTATGCAAATTGGAGTGGGTCTCGGGTTTCTGGGATAATGGTGTTGATGTGAGCCATGACCAGCCTTTCAAAGCCCTTCATGGCTACGGACGTGAGTGCTGCGGGTCTGTAATCATTTAGGCAGGTTGCCATTGTGTTCTTGGGCACAGGGACTATGCTGGTCTGCTTGAAGCATGTTGGTATTACAGACTCAATCAGGGACATGTTGAAAATGTCAGTGAAGATACCTGCCAGTTGGTCAGCACATGCCCGGAGCACACGTCCTGGTAATCCGTCTGGCCCTGCAGCCTTGTGTATGTTGACCTGTTTAAAGGTCTTACTCACGCCGGCTACGGAGAGTGTGATCACACAGTCGTCCGGAACAGCTGATGCTCTCATGCATGCCCCAGTGTAACATCGATAGATTTAGGCTTCTACATGATACTTACATTTTATCTATATCCATCATGAGGAAGCTACAACCTATGAATGAAAGTTTATTTGAGGTGACAGACAGTGACACATTCAGTACTGCGTTGCACACGCTTACCTGCATCTAGCTGATCTAGAGTGTAATCATTAGTCCAACAGTTGCAAATTCAGCCATGTTATATTCCTTCTTGCATCTACGCTCTCTCCTCCTCTCACATTTCCCCTTCGCTTGTGGACTTCAATGCACAACACATCAACTGTATGTGATCAGGCGAAAAATCCTTTCAAGACAAAACATATCATAACCTCTAGCAGCTACACACAGCCTACATCGTTGTCACCATCTTAGCTAAACTAATGTGCTAGTCAACATAGCTAATAGAACTAACGAGTTAGTAAACCTGCTACAATCATGCAGTCAGTAAGCAGCTTAGCAGTTACACCGGCAGGCCCCGGTGGTTATAAATTAGTAAAACCTAAAGCTTACCTTGACTTGGAAGAGTTCCAGTGTTAGATAACCATAGCCAGCTAGCCTACATAGCATCCCTCTATTTGAGCCTGGTGTTTGAGTAGGCTAAACTAGCATACTGCATTTGCTGGTTAAGTAAGTGTCACGAGAATTTTCAATCCCAATGATGATAACTAAACAATTATTTAAGCTTTGACCAATCCCCGAGGTTTGTAAGACCCTGGGTTTAATAATAATTAGGCAAAGACTCAGATTCTGCAAAAGGTTCGTAAGCTTTATTCAGAGAACGTTCTAAGGTCAACCAAAATTTGAACAGTCTTTATAACCCCCTCTATACACACACACACACACACACACACACACACACACACACACACACACACACACACACACACACACACACACACACACACACACACACACACACACACACACACACACACACACACGCACACAGACAGACAGACAGACAGTTTTATCACTTTTCTACTAGCCTTGGCAGTTTCTCACCGTTCCTCTCCTCCCAAGATTAACCTGCTGTCCCCAGTTGCTGTCCCCAGTCCGCCTGGCCTTGCTGCTATTCCAGTTTCAACTGTTCTGCCTGCGGTTACGGAACCCCTACCTGTCCCAGACCTGCTGTTTTCAACTCTTAATGATCGGCTATGAAAAGCCAACTGAGATTTATTCCTGATTATTATTTGACCATGCTTGTCATTTATGAACATTTTGAAAATCTTGGCTCTCTCTAATTTTCTCCTTCTCTCTTTCTTTCTCTCGGAGGACCTGAGCCCTAGGACCATACGTCGGGACTACCGGCCGTGGTGACTCCTTGCTGTCCCCAGTCCGCCTGGCCTTGCTGCTATTCCAGTTTCAACTGTTCTGCCTGCGGTTATGGAACCGCTACCTGTCCCAGACCTGCTGTTTTCAACTCTTAATGATCGGCTATGAAAAGCCAACTGAGATTTATTCCTGATTATTATTTGACCATGCTTGTCATTTATGAACATTTTGAAAATCTTGGCTCTCTCTAATTTTCTCCTTCTCTCTTTCTTTCTCTCGGAGGACCTGGGCCCTAGGACCATGCGTCGGGACTGCCGCCTGTGGTGACTCCTTGCTGTCCCCAGTCCGCCTGGCCTTGCTGCTATTCCAGTTTCAGCTGTTCTGCCTGCGGTTATGGAACCGCCACCTGTCCCAGACCTGTTGTTTTTCAACTCTTAATGATCAGCTATGAAAAGCCAACTGAAAATTATTCATGATTATTATTTGACCATGCTTGTCACTTATGAACATTTTTGAACATCTTGGCATAGTTCTGTTATAATCTCCACCCGGCACAGCCAGAAGAGGACTGGCCACCCCTCATAGCCTGGTTCCTCTCTAGGTTTCTTCCTAGGTTTTGGCCTTTCTAGGGAGTTTTTCCTAGCCACCGTGCTTCTACACCTGCATTACTAGCTGTTTGGGGTTTTAGGCTGGGTTTCTGTACAGCACTTCGAGATATTAGCTGATGTACGAAGGGCTATATAAAATAAAATTGATTGAAATGATTGATTAGAGAGGCCTTGGAAGGGCCCTCCTGTTATCAGGTCATGTGTAGTCTACCAGCCTCCTTTTTCTCAATCATACATTTCTCCCTCTTAACTTGTCCCACATTACTACATAGTAACACAATGGTCTAGTCACCCATATTATGGAATTATGACTCTTAACACATTTCATACATTTATATGATTTCAGGGTGGAATCCTTTAGTCATTACTTTAAACATATAAATTCCCTTATCAGTAAGTGAAATTTTTAAAAAAATGCTGAAATAACTGTCTCGCTCTCTCTCTCTCACTTCTCCTTACTTTTTGAATAAATTAATTTGTTCAAAACTGTTCATATATTGTCTTTCTCTCTCTTTGAGTCAACTACTCAGCACATTTTATGCACTGCAGTGCTAGCTAGCTGTAGCTTATGCTTTCAGTACTAGATTCATTCTCTGATTCTTTGATTGGGTGGACTACATGTCAATTCTATCAAGGCACAAGGCGAGACCCAGATGCAGAAAGGAGGCAGATGGTTGGACTCTTAGATGTTTATTGATCCAAGAAAGAGTAGGCAAGAGAATGGTCGTGGACAGGCTAAAGGTCAAAACCAGTTCACAGTCCAGGAGGTACAGAGTAGCAGGCAGGCTCGAGGTCAAGGCAGGCAGAATGGTCAGGCAGGCGGGTCCAGAGTCCAGAAACAGGGAATGGTCAAAACCGGGAGGACTAGCAAAAAGAGAATAGAAAAAGGCAGGAGCACGGGGAAAACCAAGCTGGTTGACTTGGACATACAAGACGAACTGACACAGAGAGACAGGAAACACAGGGATAAATACACTGGGGAAATCAAGCAACAGCTGGAGGGGGTGGAGACAATCACAAGGACAGGTGAAACAGATCAGGGTGTGACCAGTTCATGCTGCAAGAGTTCTGATAGGTTGGAGGACGTTCGCCAGATGTTGTCATAATTACTGTGTAAGTCTATGGAAGGGGGTGAGAACCATGAGCCTCCTAGGTTTTGTATTGAAGTCAATGTACCCAGAGGAGGATGGAAAATAGCTGTCCTCTGGCTACTCCATGGTACTACCATACAGAGCGCTCTTGAGGCTACTGTAGACCTTCATTGCAAAATAGTGTGTTTTAATAAATTATTTGGTGACGTGAATATATTTAGTATTATCTAAAAAGGATAACTTTTGAAATATTTCAATATTTTTGAGGAGGATGGTCCTCCCCTTCCTCCTCTGAGGAGCTTCCACTGACATGCATTTATACTGCCTCTACACACACGCACACCGACTCACATACAAGCTGCTGCTACGCATTTTTATCTCATATACTTTTGCCTAGTCACCTTACCTCTATACATATCTACCTCCATCACTCCAGTATCCCTGTACATTGTTAATATGGTACTGACCCTGTATATAGTCACCTTACCTCTATACATATCTACTTCCATCACTCCAGTATCCCTGTACATTGTTAATATGGTACTGACCCTGTATATAGTCACCTTACCCCTATACATATCTACTTCCATCACTCCAGTATCCCTGTACATTGTTAATATGGTACTGACCCTGTATATAGTCCCCTTATCCCTATACATATCTACCTCCATCACTCCAGTATCCCTGTACATTGTTAATATGGTACTGACCCTGTATATAGTCCCCTGACCCCTATACATATCTACCTCCATCACTCCAGTATCCCTGTACATTGTTAATATGGTACTGACCCTGTATATAGTCACCTTACCCCTATACATATCTACCTCCATCACTCCAGTATCCCTGTACATTGTTAATATGGTACTGACCCTGTATATAGTCCCCTGACCCCTATACATATCTACCTCCATCACTCCCGTATCCCAGCACATTGTTAATACGGTACTGGAACTGATCCTGTATCTAGTATGCTTACTTACTCACTTATTGTGTGCTTCATATTTCTTCTTACTTCTTGTGGTTTTTTCCCTAGTATTACTGTCACGTTCCTGACCTGTTTTCTGTTGTTTTTGTATGTGTTTAGTTGGTCAGGGCGTGAGTGGGGGTGGGCATTCTATGTTACGTGTTTCTATGTTGGGTTAAATGTGTTGCCTGATATGGTTCTCAATTAGAGGCAGGTGTTTGACGTTTCCTCTGATTGAGAACCATATTAAGGTAGGCTGTTCTCACTGTTTGTTTGTGGGTGATTGTTCCTGTGTCTGTGTCCGTTGCACCACACGGGACTGTTTCGTTTGTTCATTCGTTTGGTTAGTCTGTTCCTGTTCGTGCGTTCTTCGTGTTATTGTAAGTTCTCATGTTCAGGTCTGTCTACGTCGTTTTGTTGTTTTGTAGTTATTCAAGTGTATTTCGTGTCAGTGTTCGTCTTGTTTAATAAATTCATTCATGTCTTCATACCTCGCTGCGTGTTGGTCCGATCCATGCTCCTCCTCATCCGAGGAGGAGGAATTAGACGAACGTTACAATTACATTGTTATTGATTATTGCATTTTGGGGTTTTGAGTTTGCAAATGACACATTTCACCTTATTTGTGCATGTGACATTAAAACTTGAAACTTTGTAAAATCGCCTTCGTTTGATTTGATTACTTACCTTTCAATCACTACACCCTCCCTTCTATTCCCATATATTTGATTGGCTGATTAGTTTGTGCCAGTGTTTCATGAAGCTATATTTCCTGTCCTATCAAAATAACTCAGTGATATGTGTGTGTTGCTCCCAATGACCGTGTGTATGGCCTGCTCCAGCAGAGATGGAAAAGGAAGCAAGACATCTCACTGGCTAAATGTTTATGGTTCGTATAAAAGTAGACCAGACCCAGCTGCTATCGCATTGGTGTCTATGGGACCAGAACTGTGACAATTTTTTGAAAGGTAAAGGGCCTGAGTAAGACATCTTAATTTATCCACCATCATTGGCTTTAGGTGCACAGATCCACAAGACTTCGCTCAAAGTCTGTATCAGTAATTTTGGTAACACTTTACTTAACACCCAGTGTTATAACACGTCATAACCATGTCATTATATGTCGAAACAGCTGACATAACTTGCCATAACCTGTCATAAGATGGTCATAACACTGTCATGACCCATATATTTACACCTGTTGTGACACATATTGCATTATTTTATGCCTGGTTATAACACCTACATAAGAGAGTCAAAACACATATTCATTCAAATGAGTTTTTTCCCTGCCAAGAAGTTTCCTTTCATTTGAAAGTTTGTTTCTTAAATCCTTTGTTGTTGTTGTAATGAATCCTTTACAGTCATGTTTTTTTCATCATATTTTAAATAACTTGTAGAAAATACAAATGTATGACACTGTCATGAAGCATTATGACCAGCTTGTGTCACTTTACTTGGACTAAAAAAATACACTTTAAGACACTGTCAATACGCATTATGACAGATAGGCCTATCACGTACATGCCCTTATGTCAGTCATCAGACAAAAATAGGGTGTTTTGCTCCTGAAATCAGCCCCTACATTCATCCCAGTCATCAGCAACAGAGCATTGGGGTAGTTGCATGTCTGACATCAATGTGTGCGCAATTACAATGATAATTTAATATGGCAAATAAAAATAAAAATATATATAACATAAACATACTGTTGACACGTAGGCTATGGTGTAATGGAATGTTTTGCCTTGTGTGGTAGGTTTTGACACTCTTATGTAGGTGTCATTAAATAAAATAACTACCGTGGTATGTTTTGACACTCTTATGTAGGTGTCATTAAATAAAATAACTACCGTGGTAGGTTTTGACACTCTTATGTAGGTGTCATTAAATAAAATAACTACCGTGGTATGTTTTGACACTCTTATGTAGGTGTCATTAAATAAAATAACTACCGTGGTAGGTTTTGACACTCTTATGTAGGTGTCATTAAATAAAATAACTACCGTGGTAGGTTTTGACACTCTTATGTAGGTGTCATTAATTCTTGCCACTATAGGGGGTGCTGTTTTCGCATTAGCATAATTTCCTCTACAGATTAAACTGCCTCTTATTCAATTATTGCTCTTACTATATGCATATAATTAATACCATTGGATAGAAAACAATCTATAGTTTCTAAAACCGTTTCAATTTTGTCTCTGAGTTAAACAGAAGTCATTTGACAGCACTTTCCCTGACCAAGAAGAAGAATGCAAGATGTGTATGCTCGCTTCAACGCTCTGCCTATATATGGTCACGCCACCTATGACCCGAAACACACTTCATTCGTCTTCCTCTGGGTGTCAAGAGGACGTCAGAGGAGAAATTTTTTGTTTACCTTGTACTGACGTGAAATAAGACCTATTTCTTTGGCGTGACCGACAACTTCCGGTTCTCTGACTCGCGCTATTTGGAGGTGCGATTGTCTACTGTTTTGCTGCCGTTACGGATGAAAACTATCTCCGTCTCGAAGTTTGTTTGATACATGTGACCATATCATCTTAATGTATGTTTTTTCAATATAGTTTAATCAGATTATTTGAATTTTTTCGGGAGTTTTGCCGTGTTCCGTTCTGTGACTTTTTTTACTTTGGCCAGTCGACCAGTACATATGCTAAATGAAGAGGGAAAGTTGCCATTATGAATGGATTGAACGACTCATCAGGACTAAGGACACATTGATCAACATTCTGATGAAAGATCAGCAATAGTAAGACCCAATTTACGATGTTATTTCATATATCTGTCGTGCATGTGAACTGGTCGCGGGCGCCCAGCTGGTTCTGGCTGGCGTGGCTATGCTAATTTAGCGCTACATTTTGTTTTCGCTATAAAACATTTAATAAATCTGAAATATTGTTTGGATTCACCAGATGTTGGGCTTTCAATATCTGTACGCTGTGTATTTTTCTGAAATGTTTTAAGATAAGTAATTAGTTATATGACGTTGGTCTCTGTAATTGTTCTGGCTGCGTCAGCACTATTTCAGATTGCAGCTGCAATGTAGAACTGTGATTTATACCTGAAAAATGCACATTTAAAAAAAAAAAACTATGCTATACCATAAATATGTTATCAGACTGTCATCTTATGAAGTTGTTTCTTGGTTAGTGGCTATATATATTTTTATTTAGTCGAATTAGTGATAGCTACTGACGCAGGAAAAAACTGTTGGAGTAAAAAAATTGTGTCTTATGCTAACGTGGTTAGCTAATAGATTTACATATTGTGTCTTCCCTGTAAAACATTTTAAAAATCTGAAATGGTGGCTTTATTCACAAGATCTGTATCTTTCATCTGGTGTCTTGGACTTGTGATTTAATGATATTTAGATGCTACAATTTACTTGTGACGCTATGCTAGCTATGCTACTCAGTGGGGGGGGAGTGGGGGGTGATCCCGGATCCGGGTTGGTGACTCGTTAAAGGTTAAATAAAATAACTACCGTGGTATGTTTTGACACTCTTATGTAGGTGTCATTAAATAAAATAACTACCGTGGTATGTTTTGACACTCTTATGTAGGTGTCATTAAATAAAATAACTACCGTGGTATGTTTTGACACTCTTATGTAGGTGTCATTAAATAAAATAACTACCGTGGTATGTTTTGACACTCTTATGTAGGTGTCATTAAATAAAATAACTACCGTGGTATGTTTTGACACTCTTATGTAGGTGTCATTAAATAAAATAACTACCGTGGTAGGTTTTGACACTCTTATGTAGGTGTCATTAAATAAAATAACTACCGTGGTATGTTTTGACACTCTTATGTAGGTGTCATTAAATAAAATAACTACCGTGGTAGGTTTTGACACTCTTATGTAGGTGTCATTAAATAAAATAACTACCGTGGTATGTTTTGACACTCTTATGTAGGTGTCATTAAATAAAATAACTACCGTGGTATGTTTTGACACTCTTATGTTGGTGTCATAACCAGCCATAAAATAACGCAATTTATGTCACAACAGGTCTTAATATATGTGTCATGACAGTGTTATGACCATATAACAGGTTATGTCAGCCATTGTGACATATTATAACATGGTTATGACCGTGTCATAACGTGTTCTGACGCTCGGTGTCAAGTAAAGTGCTACCGTCATTTTACATACATTTGACATTATTTATTGACGATTGGCTGTAAAAACAGATTTAATGTCACTATCATGTCAAAGCACAAGGCAGATTATCTCAAACCCAGGACTTGGCCCATGAAAGACTGTATCCACTGCCACAGACTTTTGGGAAAGACAGCATGCTCTGTCATGAAGCTAAGTTCCAGGATAAATTCACTCGTCAGTGGACAGTTGAATAGCAAGACACAGCCACCTTTCCATGGAAATGAGGTGAATAAGCAGATTACTCCATCATGGGCTGGACGGACAACCGTGTACTGCAACGTCAGAATGAAGTTCACAAAATGCAAAGGAGTAGGCCTATGTGGATACAGGCAAAGACCAAGGCAGAGGGGAAAACAATGGAGACCAAAACTGGGGCCAGATTCTCTGAGCTATTTAAATTTACATATTTCATGCCCATAGACATGGATGTAGTGGACCCTATGCATAATATGTTACTGGGGACAGCAAAGCACGTTTTAAGAATCTGAAATAATGTTGGTGTGCTGGATGATGGCGTACTAAGAAATATTCAGCTTAAAGTTGATGCACTGAAAACACCTGCAGAGATCCCACTGGGCACGCACTGGTTGAATCGACGTTGTTTCCACGTCACCACAAAGAAATTGCGTTGAACTAACTTGGAATAGACGTTGAATTGTGTGCCCAGTGTGATAGGCCAACTACATGCTAAAATCTCAAGACATTTGCCTGCCCTGTAAAACAGCTGTTTGTCATAACAAGTGAATAAAGGAATGATCTGAAGAGTGTCTTCAGATGAATGTATCCAAACAAGATCTCACCATCGTACAGCTGACAGAGCAACATGATGAGGTAGACATGCTGGGAGAGGTTCTAAGCACTGATCAAAGTCAAAGTTTTCATTCATCGTGTGTACTTGCAAAGTGGTTCGCCACTGACAGACAGATGGGCCTACCACACATTCAACCAGATGCAGAGCTAACACCAGGCGTAGTAACACAGTTGTTCTCTTGTGATGTGCTTGTTGGTCCAGCACATGAAAATCCATGCATTTCTCATGTCATAGCTCGTGTAAATTGGTTCCAGAAACATCCGAATCAATATAATTTCAAGCCCCCTGTTGAGGTTTGGGGCAAGGCATTGAAATCTGTTTCAGAGGCACAATTTATTCCAGTTCAGAGAATTATGAACCGTTGTGCGTATTGCCAGTATAAAGTGCAGTTTGCCGGTATAAAGTGGAGTTTGCCGGTATAAAGTGCAGTTTGCCAGTAAAAAGTGCAGTTTGCCAGTAAAAAGTGCAGTTTGCCAGGATAAAGTGCAATTTTCCAGAACTACAGAGAGTAAGGGGGAGTGGTAGTAACCCTTTCAAGCAGGGCTGTTTTTTAGGCATTCGGCTGCTTGGAGGAAAAACTGTGAGAAATCAAGGGGCCTAGCATTGGGAACTTGAGAGCAAAGCTACTGTTCACTTCTTAAATTGTAGAGGTAAAAAACATTTCATTATTAATCATTGTGTTTATTTTACAAAGTGTATCATTGTCACGCCCTGACCTTAGATATCTCTGTTTTCTATATATTTTGGTTAGGTCAGGGTGTGACTAGGGTGGGTACTCTAGTGTTGTATGTCTAGGGTTTTGTATGTCTAGGGTTGTTGTAGGTCTAGGGGTTTTGTATTTCTATGTTGGCCTGATATGGTTCCCAATCAGAGACAGCTGTTTATCGTTGTCTCTGATTGGGGATCATATTTAGGCAGCCCTGTTTCCCACTTTCTGTTGTGGGATCTTGTCTATGTGTAGTTGCCTGTCAGCCCTTGTTTGTATAGCTTCACGTTTCGTTTTGTTATTTTGTTAGTTTATTCAGTGTTCATTCTTTAAATAAATAAGAATGTACGCATACCACGCTGCGCCTTGGTCCGATCCTTATAACGAATGTGACAATCATACTTTAAAAAAAGTTTTATTATCCATTTTTTTATATGCAACTTTGCATTGTACTGTGAAACTGCTTGACGTGGTAAAATCCAATTTTTAGCTTGGCCTTCAATCAATCACTCCTTTGTGTTTGATGTTCTTTGATAACATTTGACCTCTTTTATTGTGGGCTTGTTTTTTCATTTGATTGTTTTAATTGTGTTGCTATTTTAAATGCACTTCAAATAAATGTTGAATTGAAGTTTGATTTGATATCGCATCTTTAATGGATGATTGCATGAATATAGACTCCATTAACTTTATAGTCTATCATTTTTATTAAGATCAATCAATCAAAAGTATTTATAAAGCCCTTTTTACATCAGCCGTCAGAAAGTGCTATACAGAAACCCAGCCTAAAACCCCACACAGCAAGACATTCAGGTGTAGAAGCACAGTGGCTAGGAAAAACTACCTAGAAAGGCAAGAACCTAGGAAAAAACCTAGAGAGGAACCAGGCTCTGAGGGGTGGCCAGTCCTCTTCTGGCTGTGCCGGATGGAGATTATAACAGTACATGGCCAAGATGTTCAAACGTTCATAGATGACTAGCAGGGTCAGATAATAATAATCACAGTGGTTGTAGAGTGTACAACAGGTCAGCACCTCAGGAGTAAATGTCATTTGGCTTTTCATAGCCAAGCATTCAGAGTTCAAGACAGCAGGTGCAGTAACGAGAGAGAGTTGAAAACAGTAGGTCCGGGACAAGGTAGCATGTCCGGTGAAAAGGTCAGGGTTCCATAGCCGCAGGCAGAACAGTTGAAACTGGAGCAGCAGCAAGACCAGGTGGACTGGGGACAGCCAGGAGTCACCAGGCCAGGTAGTGCTGAGGCATGGTTCCAGAGCTCAGGTCCTCCGGGAGGGAGAGGGAGAGAGAGAGATTTAGAGGGAGCGTTTTTCAAATGTATGAACTAGGTTATAGGACTACTAAATAAATGTTTGGAGTAGATTGCCTGCTGAGCTGAACTAGGGTGTGATATGAGGACAATAGACAAGGTGTTAGCGTTATTAGCATTTGTAAAGGTCCATGAGCTTCCAGGGCCGACTACTCAAGATGGGTCAAGTTCTGTTTTTATTCTGACTTAATTCTGAGTTTCTACTTCTTATCATTAAACATATTCTGACTTACAGTTCATTCGGAAAGTATTCAGACCCCTTCCCTTTTTCCAAAATTTGTTACGTTACAGCCTTATTCTACAATTTACTAATTCATCAATCTACACACAATACCCCATAATGACAAAGTGAAAACTGTCAAGTGTGTTGAACAGGCGCACACTTTATTGAGGCAAAAGTGCAAAACGCGCAAAACAGTCACAAGAACTTTGTTTAACAATAAACATCTTTGTGACTGGGGAATGAAAACCAGGTGTGTAGAGAACAAGAAAAAACAAAATGGATACATGAAAAATGGAGCGGCGATGGCTAGAAAGCCGGTGCCATCGACACAAGAAGAGGAGCCGACTTCGGCGGAAGTCTTGACAGTACCCCCCCCTGACGCGCGGCTCCAGCGGTGCGTCGACACCGGCCTCGGGGACGACCTGGAGGGCGAGGCGCAGGGCGATCCGGCCGGCGACGGTGGAACTCACACAGCAGTGCAGGATCCAATACATCAGCCACCGGAACCCAGCACCTCTCCTCCGGACAGTACTCCTCCCACTCCACCAGGTACTGAAGGCCCCTCGCCCGACGCCTCGATTCCAGGATGGAACGGAAGGAGGAACCTCCCGCACCTCAGACTCCTGGAGCAGACCAGCCTGAGGAGAGACACATGGAACGAGGGGTTAATATGGTAATCGTGGGGAAGCTGTAACCTGTAACATACCTCATTCACTCTCCTCAGGACTTTGAATGGCCCCACAAACCGCGGGCCCAGCTTCCGGCAGGGCAGGCGAAGGGGCAGGTTTCGGATCGAGAGCCAGACCCTGTCCTCACTGCGGTGACGGTCCGCGCTGGTCTTTTGGCACAGCGCGGTCTGCTGGAGGTGACCATGGGCGGCTTCCCAGGTCTCCTCCGTGCGTATGAAACAATCGTCCACCGCAGGAGCCTCGGTCTGACTCTGATGCCACGGTGCCAGAACCGGCTGGTACCCCAATAAATACTGAAAGGGGGAGAGGTTAGTGGTGGAGTGGCGGAGCGAGCTCTGCCCAGGGCACGAACGCCGCCCACTCCCCGGCCGGAAGTGGCAATAGGACCGCAGAAACCTGCCCACATCCTGGTTCACTCTCTCCACTTGCCCATTACTCTCAGGGTGGAAACCCAAGGTGAGACTGATTGAGACCCCCAAAAGTTCCATTAACGCCCTCCAGACTCTTGAAGTGAACTGGGGCCCTCGATCAGACACTATATCCTCAGGCACCCCGTAGAACCGGAAGAAGTGTGTAAACAGGGCCTCCGCAGTTTGTAGGGCCGTAGGGAGACCGGGCAGAGGGAGGAGACAACAGGACTTAGAGAAACGATCCACAACGACCAGGATCGTGGTGGGTCCCTGTGAGGGAGGAAGATCCGTTAGAAAATCCACCGACAGGTGTGACCAAGGCCGTTGTGGAACGGGTAAGGGATGTAGCTTACCTCTGGGCAGGTGTCTAGGAGCCTTACACTGGGCGCACACCAAGTAGGAGGAAACATAAATCCTCACGTCCCGAGCCAAGGTTGGCCACCAGTACTTCCCAGTCAGACAGCGCACCGTCCGACCGATCCCCGGATGACCAGCGGAGGGCGATGTGTGGGCCCAATAGATCAACTGGTCACGGACAGCAGACGGAACGTACTGACACCCGACGGGACACTGAAGTGGAGCGGGCTCTGTACGCAACACCTGCTCAATATCCGCGTCCAGCTCCCACACGACCGGTGCTACCAGGCAGGAGGCCGGGAGAATGGGAGTCTGATCCATGGGCCGCTCCTCTGTGTCATACAGCCGAGACACTGCGTCTGCCTTCACATTCTGGGAACCTGGTCTGTACGACAGGGTAAACACAAAACGGGTAAAGAACATAGCCCACCTTTCCTGACGAGGATTCAGTCTCCTAGCTGCCCGGATGTACTCCAGGTTGCGGTGGTCAGTCCAGATTTTACATTTAAGTCATTTAGCAGACGCTCTTATCCAGAGCGACTTACAAATTGGAAAGGGGGTTTAGCCCCCTCAAGCCAATGTCTCCACGCCTTGAAAGCCTTAACCACAGCCAACAGCTCCCAGGCCCCCACAACATAGTTCCGCTCCGCCGTGCTGAGCTTCTTCGAGAAGAAGCACAGGGGCGGAGCTTCGGTGGCGTGCCCGAGCGCTGAGAGAGCACGGCTCCGATCCCAGCCTCGGACGCGTCCACCTCCACTATGAATGCCAAAGAGGGATCCGGATGGGCCAGCACGGGAGCCGAGGTAAACAGAGCTCTTAGGTACCCAAAGCCCTGTCCGCCTCAACCGACCACTGCAGACGTACAGGACCCCCCTTCAGCAGTGAGGTAATGGGAGCAGCCACCTGGCCAAAACCCCGGAGGTAGTAATTGGCAAACCCTAAAAATCACTGCACCTTCTTTACCGTGGTGGGAGTCGGCCAATTACGCACGGCTGCTATGCGGTCACTCTCCATCTCCACCCCTGATGTGGAAATGCGATACCCTAGGAAGGAGACGGCCTGCTGAAAGAACAGACATTTTTCAGCCTTGACATACAGGTCATGCTCCAACAGTCGTCTAAGTACCTTGTGCACCAAGTACACATGCTCGGCACGTGTAGCGGAGTATATCAGAATGTCATCGATATACACCACTACACCCTGCCCATGCAGGAGCATTCATCAACCCGTACGGCATGACGAGGTACTCATAATGCCCTGAGGTGGTACTAAACGCCGTCTTCCACTCGTCTCCCTCCCGGATACGCACCAGATTGTACGCACTCCTGAGATACAGTTTAGTGAAGAAGCGCGCCCCGTGCATTGACTCAATCGCCGTGGCGATAAGAGGTAGCGGGTAACTGTACCTCACCGTGATTTGATTGAGACATCTATAGTCAATGCACGGGCGCAGACCTCCATCCTTCTTCTTCACAAAAAAGAAACTCGAGGAGGCGGGTGAAGTGGAGGACCGAATGTACCCCTGACGCAGGGATTCGGAGACATATGTCTCCATAGCCACCGTCTCCGCTTGCGACAGGGGATACACGTGGCTCCTGGGAAGTGCAGCATCTACCAGGAGATTTATCGCACAATCCCCCCGTTGATGGGGTGGTAATTGAGTTGCCTTCTTTTTACGGCGGATTCTCTCTCCCTTCCTGAGGGAGCTTGGTGAACGGTGGCCAGGTATAGGTCCAGTTGTAAAAGGAACCCCTGGCACTATACACTATTTGCCATCCCATCATACTCCCTGGGAAGGGAGATACGCATCCCACTGGAGCTGGATCCGGACGGGACGGGTAGAGGTAACCCCGGTTGCGCTGGTCGAGGCGCTGGAGAGACTTCCTGTCTCTCCCAGCGGTCTATGGCCTGGTCAACGCGATCCATCATGGCACCGAGATGATGTAGCATTGCCGCGTGTTCCTGGACGCGCTCCTCGACTCCTCTGACCGGGGTACCTGCTCCTGCTGACTCCATGGTAGGTGAAAGATTCTGTCAAGTGTGTGCGTACTGGTAGCGAAGTCAGGTGCAGGAGAGCAGAGATTTGTGAACAGGCGCACACTTTATTAAGGCAAAAGTGAAAAACGTGCAAAACAGTCACAAGAATTATGTTAAACAATAAACATCTTCGTGATATACCACGGAAAAAACAAACCAGTCTGACGCGTCAACAAATAACACTTAACACAAACAATCTTTCACAAAGACATGATGGGGAATAGAGGAATAAATGCATGTAAATTGATTGGGGAATGAAAACCAGGTGTGTAGGGAACAAGACAAAACAAATGGATACATGAAAAATGGAGCGGCGATGGCTAGAAAGCCGGTGATGTCGACCGCCGAACGCCGCCCGAACAAGGAGAGGAGCCGACTTCGGCGGAAGTCGTGACAAAAACACGTTTTTAGAAATGTTTGCAACTTTATTAAAAATAAAAAGCAGAAATACATTATTTACATTATTTACATAAGTATTCAGACCCTTTGCTATTAGACTCGAAATTGAGCTCAGGTGCATCCTGTTTCCATTGATCATCCCTGAGATATTTTTACAACTTACCAATGGTGAATTAAATTAATTGGACATGATTTGGAAAGGCACACACCTGTCTATATAAGGTCCCACAGTTGACAGTGCAAAAACCAAGCCATGAGGTCGAAGGAATTGTCAGACACAAATCCCCCGAGACAGGATTATGTCGAGGCACAGATCTTGGGAAGGGTACCAAAACATTTCTGCAGCATTGTAGGTCCCCAGGAACACAGGGTACTCCGTCAATCTTAAATGGAAGAAGTTTGGAACCACCAAGACTCTACTAGAGCTGGCCGCCCAACCAAACTGAGCAACCGGGGGAGAAGGGCCTTGGTCAGGGAGGTGACCAAGAACCTGATGGTCTCTCTGACAGAGCTCCAGAGTTCCTCTGTGGAGAAGGGAGAACCTTCCAGAAGAGCAACCATCTTTGTAGCACTCCACCAATCAGGCCTATATGGTGTCCAGATGGAAGCCACTCCTCAGTAAAAGGCACATGACAGCGCGCTTGGAGTTTGCCAAATGGCACCTAAAGGACTCTCTGACCATGAGAAACAAGATTCTCTGGTCTGATGAAACCAAGATTGAACTCTTTGGCCTGAATGCCAAGTGTCACATCTGGAGGAAACCTGGCACCATCCCTACGGTGAAGCATGGTGGTGGCAGCATCATGCTGTGGGGATGTTTTTCAGCAGCAGGGACTGGGAGACTAGTCAGGATCGAGGGAAAGATAAAACTGAGCAAAGTACAGCGAGATCATTGATGAAAACCTGCTCCAGAGCGCTCAGGACCTCAGACTGGGGCAAAGGTTCACCTTCCAACTGGACAACGACCCCAAGGACACAGCCAAGACAACGCAGGAGTGTCTTCGGGACAAGTCTCTGAATGTCCTTGAGTGGCTCAGCCAGAGCCCGGACTTGAACCCGATCGAACAGCTCTGGAGAGACCTGAAAATAGCTGTGCAGCAGCGCTCCCCATTCAACCTGACAAAGCTTGAGAGGATATGCAGAGAAGAATTGGAGAAACTCCCCAAATACAGGTGTGCCACGCTTGTGGCGTCATACCCAAGAAGACTCGAGGCTGTAATCGCTGCCGATGGTGCTTCAACAAAGTAGTGAGTAAAGGATCTGAATACTTATTTAAATGTGTAATTTTCATTTTTTATTGTTAATAAATTTGCTAACATTTCTAAAAACCTGTTTTTGCTTTGTCATTATGGGGTATTGTGTGTAGATTGATGAGGGAAAAAAGCAATATAATCCATTTTAGAATAAGGCTGTAACGTCACAAAATTTGGAAAAAGTCCATTTCTGAATACACTTGGTAACAGGCCAATTAACAATTAACACAGTCTTCCTGTCTTTAGCATTTCACTGTGATGGCTGCTGTAAATAAATGGGACAAATTACTGCCAAAGAAGAGTGATTTACTCCAAATGCTCCAAAGAGGTTCATTACCTGTTCAGTTGAAAAGGTCAAGTGGGTTCAAATCAGTTCAGTCAGTTCCTATGGAGAAGCAGCTCTCAAACACAATAGGCCTAATATTCAATGGAAATGGACCTTGATCCCTTTGACCCTTAATGTTTCATATTCATAAATGTTATATATAGAATGCAGATTATTCAAAATCCCATATTTATTTTACAGAGCTGTGAATGTACAGAACAAGAAGACCTGTACATTGTTAAAGCTCCCATTTCATAGCTTTATTGACGACGTTTCCATCCGAAAAGGATCTTCGTCAGGTCAAACACGCGGAGTGTTCATATCCCAAAATATACAAGGAGTTGTATAAGTCCACCGTCGAACACATGACCTCATAAGCAATTACAGTATTTTACCTCTCTGTGTACATGCTAGGCAGACAGAGAGGAAACAATTATGGCTAATAGATGCTAACAACATCATTTACCTTGAAATGGCCATTCAGTGACTATGGAGAGCAATTGTTTACTCTACCATCAGCTCCCCTGAGGCCCCACTTGACATTTCTCAATGAAAGGCCACCAAGGACCCTGCCTGTTATGTCGTGTAGGCCAGTGCCAGAGCACCATGTTTTTAGAGATAGAGAGAGGCGGTGGATGCAGTGTTTACATGGGACTAGATGTAATCAGCTCGATTGCATTTTGGCAGGGGTGGTGGGTTTAAAGAGCACTCGTGTGAGCGCACGCACACGGACACACGCATTTGTGCACCTTTTTAAAAATAAATTCCATTTTAACATTGGGAAACCAACTCCATTTGGGATTAATCCTTTTGTTTTCCCAAGTGTGTCCACTTACGCTCAGCAAACACCAAATCAAAGCCAACCAAACCAAACCAAACTGAGCCTGTGTTGCAATTAAACTACAAACCCAACAAGACATAGCACTCTTTCCATTTTCAAAGCTCCATAAGGAATACATTTACATTTGGACCGAGGCCAGTCTTTGTTTACAGAGCATCCCAATCCAATAGTCTGCCTGGCACTCCCGCTGTATGGCAGAGAGAGAGGAGACCACAGGGAACGGAGTGATTTATGCTAAGACAACACCCAGGACCCGCCAAGTGCGTCAGTGCTCCAAGAAATCTGCTTAAACAACAATAGAGGGAAGAATTAAACCAGCCAGACATCAGCTAGAATGATTTACCAAGGCAACGGTGTGTTGGAACCCGGTGAGGTTCAAGCTTCTCGAAAATCAGTCACTATGAGTCACAGAGGTCAACTCATGGTGCAAGGCTAAGCTAGCTGATGTAGGCTAAGGCCTCCAGCCATTGTTTAACCCCCTGGCACTGGTTTTGATGGAGAGTGACAAAGAACAGGAGGACAGGAGGGACAGGTATAGAAAGGTCTAAATGCCATGCTGGGATGGAGCTGACCTTTCTTAACGTCTGGAGGACCTGGTGGCTTGGGGGTCGGGAAGGAAGGTGGGAGGGAGGTGATGAGAGGGAGAACTGTGAAGGAGGTGAATGGTATGGAAAAATATAAATCTGTGGAAGTTTCCGGTAAAAGTGGAAAGGCTAAGTTGCAAAATTTGACTCAATCGTTCGGTTTGTGAAAAGATTTTGATGTGGAGACACCCTAGACATGGGCCTTAGGGGCCGTAGCGGCCATCTTACAAAATGGCTGCCAACTGTAACACTAATTTACAGTTCAGAAGGATATTTTTAGATAAACACTGGTATTGAACTGGTATTGTTCTGTACCTTACACCTTGTGATGACAGCTTAAAACACAGGACAGTTGAGCTAAAGGATGGGCAAAGTGCTCTCTCTCTCTCTCTCTCTCTCTCTGTTTCTCCCCCCTTTCTCTCTCTCTCTCTCTCTCTCTCTCTCTCTCTCTCTGTCTCTGTCTCTTTCTCGCTTTGTCTCTCTCTCTCTCTCTCTCTCTCTCTCTCTCTCTCTCTCTCTCTCTCTCTCTCTCTCTCTCTCTCTATCTCTTTCTCGCTTTGTCTCTCTCTCTCGCTCTCTATCTCTTTCTTTCTCTCTCTCTCTCTCTGAATTCAATTTAATTTAAAGGGTTTTATTGGCATGGAAACCTATGTTTACATTGCCAAAGCAAGTGAAATAGATCATAAACACAAGTGAAATAAACAATCCGAAATTGTAAGCACTACACACACAACATTTTTTTAATAATAGAGACATTTCAAATGTACAGTGTTGTAACAATGTGCAAATTGTGTAGTTGTAGTACAAAAGGGAAAATAAATAAACTGATAAATATAGGTTGTATTTACAATGGTGCTTGTGCTTCACTGGTTGCCCTTTTCTTGTGGCAACAGGTCACACATCTTGCTGTTGTGATGACACACTGGTATTTAACCTAATAGATATGAGAGTTTATCAAAATTGGATCTCAAATTCTTTGTTGGTCTGTGTAATCTGAGGGAAATATGTGTCTCTAGCAGGAGGTTAGGAAGTGAAGCCCCCCCCCCCCCCCCCTCTCTGCTCATCTCTCTCTCTCTCTCTGCTCATCTGACACAGAGTCACAGGCACACGGTGATTCCTGATTTGCTCTCGTCACAAACACGCAATCTGGTTGGTAGAGCCTATATGAGGGACAGTGTATCCATTGATCTTTACCGCGTACGTTTTTATTGAGGCGCGCGCGGTGTGTCGACCTATAAAAGAGGAGTGCGGCTTGGAGCGCGGGACCAGACTTTCCCCTGTTCTGTTCTTGAGGTGCGATAGAGACTCCATACAAAGATACTGAGCAATATGGAGGGGACTTTCCGAGAGCAGCTTTTCTTCCTTGTGTTATGTCTGTCATTTCTGAAGGGAGACACCAGATACATCGAGGTAAGCCTCAGAAGTCACTTTGCCCGTTAATTTACCTTTTTCGTTCCCATGTGTTTAATGTACTAGACTTTGTCATACGAGCTCAATTAATGCAATAATGTTTTCTGTATGAGAAAAGTTGTTACAACTTTTTGTACTCAGTCAAATAATGTTATCATTGTAATAACTGTCATTGTGCACTTGATTTATGCATTACGTACGCTTCTAACCTTTACTAAAACACTTGAGTTATCTTGCTTGACGGTATATTGTTGTCACTTGTCCACATTAAATCTTGACTTTCTTTTTCTAAATATTATCTAAATGTGGTTGTTTTTGTGTGCAGGAAAATGACATTACACCAGAGGGATTATTTGCACTTCTTAATTCAGAGCTCAAAAGAGAAATACCCGAGACATTAATTTACAGGCGACCCCTCCGTAAGTAACTAACTGAAGTAATTTCTTAAAAGCCTTTATTATGCATATTTGCCGTATACACAGTCGATCTGTGAAGCAATAAAAAAAAATTGCTGACATGTTGAAATCTTCAAAAATGCTTTTATTTAGCATGAAAGGTATATAAAAATGTAAATTTTGCATTTTTCAGTCACAATTGTGAACGGATTTGTGTGAATACTATATAATCGAAAATAATAAATGTGTGATTTAGGCCTCTTGTAATTTATATAATTATAATCTGAATATAACTTTATTGACTAAATTTACAAATTGATGTATACTACTTGAGGAATTGGAAATGTATATTAGATTGCATTTTTTTGTTAGAAAAAAAGATAAACAGCCAATGTGCACACAATTTAATGTTAACCCTGTCTCTGTCTCCATTTCTCTCTCCCTCTCCATGTCATCTCTCTTTCTGTCTCTATATCTCCCACTCTCCCCCTCTCTGTTACTCCCACACCCATCTCCCTCCTTCTTCCCCTCTTCCCTATCTCTCCCCTCTTTCTCTCCTCCTTCTCCCTATCCTTCTCTACCACCTTCCCTTTCTTCCTCCCGTCCTCATCCTCTCCCGCTCTCAGGTTGTCTGGACATGGTGGCAGTAGAGGGTCAGTTCACCTTCACAGCAGACCGGTCTCAGCTCAGCTGTGCTGCTTTCTTCATCGCTGAGCCCGAACAGGTCATCAGTGTGGAGTATGACAGCGTCGACATCGACTGCAGGGGAGGAGACTTCATCAAGGTAACCGCACGCACACATGCAAAGTACACACGCACAGCAAACACACACACACCACCTCTTTCACACCCACATACATCCCAAATACTATTCCCCTCCCACCTTCACCTTGACTGACATCAGCACCACCAGGTCCAGGGATAGATTCACTTTTCCAGACAATTGATGGGATGAAATTCCCGGCAGATTATTTTGTTGTTATTCGTGCCCAGGTCTGAGTAGTGCTCTTCCCCCGAGGCTAGGCGTAATCCCTCACCTTACCCCCTGGCCTGGGAACACTCGTTCTCAGTAGAAGATAATTACAGACTCCTAAATACCACAAAATGATACAGTCACTTAGCAGATGCTGTCACCAAGGGTAACATAGGGTATTTTCCGGTGTCGTTTTCTTACTTGACTTTTGTGAATTTGTGCTAAGGCTTCAATTGAGTCCCACCCTTGATTTACAGCCAGGTCATACCAGATCGACTTCAGTATTCAACGTTTGTCCAAGTCCCCAGGACATCAGGAGATACCTCCAATACCGTCCACTAGGGGCAACCTGAGCACCTATTACCATCTAGTAGGCTCCAAGGATGGCGGGTTCAATCCCAGTGCTAGGCACTCTTTGTATTTTTCTGTTTTAACCCTATCCCAAACCTTAAGCCTTACCATAGCCCTTTACACTCATACGCATATGTGGGTTGAAAATGGCATCTTTGGGCACTAATAAGCACCTAATCGGAAAGCAGTATTTTGAAAGATGAGACGTTGAGGATTATAATAAATACTGATTTGATGTCGTACAAGCAAGCCAAACACCCGTGAGTCCAAATGTGCACTTCACATTTCTATATTATACAACTCATGTCATATACAGTGTCAACGTTTTTTTCATCGCTGTGTTTGATGTACAGTTACAAGATGACATGGGGTCGTACCCTGGGTTGTTCATTGTGAAGAACACCCGCCTGAACGCTCGCATGACTCCTTTCTCTGCGCCCCAAAATGGCGATCGGTTTCTCTGAATTGCCTTGTGGAAAGCCTTACACTGTAAGATCATATTTTATAACTTGGCTAGATATGTTGGCAACAGAACAAGCTCGCAAGTAACACCCACCTGACACAGATTGCGATTTATAATGTTTTTATTTTATTTATTTTTTTACAGTAATTGTGTTTGGATGCAGGGCTGTGTTCCAAACAAAACAACTACAAGTGTGCTTGTTCTAGTTCCTTAACGGCACATGGGAGAGCTACAGCACCATATAGTTGAGGACTCTTCTTTGAGTCATAAAAGTGTATTGGAATTACTTTGGAACTGTAAACGCTTTGGAGGGATGTTTGGCCACTTGGAGTTAGTCCTCTCACTCAAATCCTTGTCATTTTTCTGTCTTATGTTGCACCCACCTCAAATTTTCCAGGAATATTCTTATCATCTTACTAAATGTTCAGAATCGTTATCAGATTTCGTTATCAACAAATGCGGTGAAAAGTACAGTAAATGTCAAATGCACATAAAATCAACAGTGTAATGTTTGGATTCAGTCTTGTGTCAGGTGAACTGTTGTTTCATCAACTTTGGTCAGATAATTTCCCCATGATCTCAAAACTGTTCCTTTCAATTGCTACCATGCTTATGCATTTGCTTTTCACATTTCTTCTGTAAGAAACATTTCAATTTAGCCATATTCATATCGGCCAATTCCCTCGAGTGTAAAGGGTTAATCAGTCGGAATTAATGGCTAAACTTAACTGTAGAAATTTGACGTTTAAAAAAAATTGCATTGTTTAGAAGGAGTGCAAGGGCAAATTGAGTCACAGAGTACGCATTTTCTAACGGAAATATGCAAATACATGCTACAACGCGCCAATAGGATCTCGCTAGCTTGTGCTTGGCTCTGCCCACCGCCTTGCTTGTTCTGCCCACTATGCTTAACTTGCTCCCATTGGAAACGATACCCTGTGGTCTATCTTGGGTTAGTTCTTAGGTGATACCTTGTTGGGAATTAACCACACACAGACACAACAGAGTCACTTCTTGATTTGAACACTGGCGCAAACGGAATCCACCTTTAAAAGTCAATTACAGTGAACAGGTTGTTCATCTGCATTTTTTGGAACCCTCGTTTTGCGTACAGAGAAAACTTCTGGAGATTGGATTTGATTGAATGCTTTTGATGAAGTCCACATCTCTCTCCTCTCCCAGGTGTTTGACGGCTGGGTGATGAAGGGAGAGAAGTTCCCTAGTTCCCAGGACCACGCCCTGCCGTTGATGGAACGCTATGTGGACTACTGCGACTCTGGGACAGTCAGGAGAACCGTGCGGTCGTCTCAGAACGTTGCCATGCTGTTCTTCCGCATTCACACTGCCGGGAGCTCCTTCACGCTGACAGTCAGGAAACCCATCAACCCTTTCCGTGAGTAGAGACCTGCACCAGCCTGATGGCCAGTTTTCGTGTTAATGACCTTTAAGGTTGTACTTTGAGTGCATGAACTGAAGCCCCGCATCAGTTGTCCTGATCTTCTCCACATTCTGATTGTGCCCACATTTGTCGACAGGTGTAGACAATCAAAAGTTGCATTGTGAACTGATTGTGATTAGATCTTCCTGACCACCTCCAGAGGTAGTCGAAGATATAACTTGTACGGATTTCCTTGAAGTGTAAACAGATCCGGACAACTAAAGCTTAAAGCCAATTTATGCTTGCTCTGGTGGGCACCGTAGAGAAGGCTTGAAGCAATTGCAGAGTCTCCGGAGGCTTGCGGAAGCCAAATCGAGCTCCGTACCGCATCGCCGCGTACCTCCCAAATGTTGTAACAATGCGTCGGGCTCTGTGTAGCTCTGCATTGACATGATTAGTTGATGGTAGGTGGGAGCAAGAGTTCCTGTATAAACACAAACTCATTTCCTTGACAACAGCTCTGATCTGCTCCACGAAGTGCAAGAAGTAGGCCTATAAATGATCTGACTTCTGCAGAGGCCTCAGTGCAGTAAATGCTGTACGGCCACTGCAACTGAAAGGTTGCTAGATCGAATCCCCGAGCTGACAAGGTAAAAATCTGCCCCTGAGCAAGGCAGTTAACCCACTGTCCCTAGGCCGTTATTGTAAATAAGAATTTGTTCTTAACTGACTTGCCTAGTTAAATAAAGATTAAGTAAAAATAAATAAAAAGATGTCTCGGATTGACCATGTAGAGCCTTTTATACCTTTTGGCCAAATTCACGCTTGTCCCGCTCTCTAAAAAGAAATCACACCGGCCAGTTGAAGTAGTAATTATGGACAAAGTTACCTCTACAATTCCTCCAGAATTAACATTCTTCATTAGAAACAAAGTGCCTATACTGGCACTGTGGTCGGATGCCACAGGCCAATCGAAATTAGATAACGCATATAGAAGTAAGGATATTTATGAAGAGATATCGTCCCGAATGAGAGAAAAAGGGTTCTCCCGTTCCCACGTCCAATGCCAGTGAAAAATATTAATAAAATACTGGAAAACATTGTACAGAAATGCCAAGGGCTGTAATAACAGGCGTGCTATTAGGTGTGCCAACATGGGGCAGGATGCCAATGTAATGCTATAATAGTACTTTATACCACGTTATAATGCCAGGGTTGTGTGCTAATGTTTTAGGTGACCCTTTAGGTTGTTCAAGCTGCTCACGTCTAAGCCGTACTTGTGTGTGTGTGTTTGCATTTGTACTAAGCAATTTTGCCCACTTAAATGGATACATTTTTGCTATAAGGTCAACACGCCTAGAGACACTGATATATCCCCCAACCCGCGCACCAATGACATGGACGTCAATTAAGGCAGCCCCCCGCACCTCTCTGATCCAGAGGGGTGTTGTTAAATACAGAAGATACATTTCTGTTCAATGCATTCAGTTGTGCAACTGACGAGTTATCCCTTTCCTATCTCATGCCACCCCCACCTCTCCCCCTACAGCCTGTAATATCATCTCACAGACACCAGAGGGCAGCTTCACCATGGTGATACCCCAGCAGCACAGGAACTGCAGCTTCTCCATCATCTACCCTGTAGAGATCAAGATTGCTGAGCTCAGCCTGGGACACCTCAACGACTTCCCCATCAAGGTGAGCCCTGAGCAGGGAAACATCTGAGCCTAGAGGTCCGAAGCACTGCTCATTTTCTTTTCGCCCCGGGATATGTTTTGGTTGATTAATGTCACTCACTAATTAGCCAGAGATTCCACTAACTAGGTGTCACAGGTCAATCAAAAATCCTGATAAGAGGGGAAGAATAGAAAAAACATCAGCGATTCTGGCTTCTGGCAGGAGGTGGTTTAGTGAACTACCCTGCCAAAGACCTAGAGAACTGTGTTAGCTCCCAGTGAAGATGAGTGGATGCTTGGAGTCGGTGGAGATGAGTGTGAGGGGGTAGAAGGAAAGAAAGAAAGATGGAAAGAAGGAAGAAAGAAAGGGAGGGAAGTAAAAAAATACTTGTTAATCCATTGAGCTGGTCTTTCTCTACAGAGGTCTATCCCAGGCTGTGCGGGAGCAGGGGACTTTGTGGAGCTGCTGGGAGGGAACGGAATGGACCCGTCTAAAATGTTCCCTGTAGCTGACCTTTGCTACAACTTTAACGGTCCCGGTGAGCGGCACCCACACCATCACCATCCTAACTACAGTAGATCTTTACTACCCACCATCACCATCCTAACTAGAATATATCTTTATTACCCACCATCACCATCCTAACTAGAATATATCTTTATTACCCACCATCACCATCCTAACTAGAATATATCTTTATTACCCACCATCACCATCCTAACTAGAATATATCTTTATTAACCCCACCATCACCATCCTAACTAGAATATATCTTTATTACCCACCATCACCATCCTAACTAGAATATATCTTTATTAACCCCACCATCACCATCCTAACTAGAATATATCTTTATTAATCCCACCATCACCATCCTAACTAGAATATATCTTTATTAACCCCACCATCACCATCCTAACTAGAATATATCTTTATTACCCACCATCACCATCCTAACTAGAATATATCTTTATTAACCCCACCATCACCATCTTAACTAGAATATATCTTTATTAACCCCACCATCACCATCCTAACTAGAATATATCTTTATTACCCACCATCACCATCCTAACTAGAATATATCTTTATTAACCCCACCATCACCATCCTAACTAGAATATATCTTTATTACCCACCATCACCATCCTAACTAGAATATATCTTTATTACCCACCATCACCATCCTAACTAGAATATATCTTTATTACCCAGTAGATCTTTATCACCCACCATCACCATCCTAACTAGAATATATCTTTATTACCCACCATCACCATCCTAACTAGAATATATCTTTATTAACCCCACCATCACCATCCTAAGTAGAATATATCTTTATTACCCACCATCACCATCCTAACTAGAATATATCTTTATTACCCACCATCACCATCCTAAGTAGAATATATCTTTATTACCCACCATCACCATCCTAACTAGAATATATCTGTATTACCCACCATCACCATCCTAACTAGAATATATCTTTATTACCCACCATCACCATCCTAACTAGAATATATCTTTATTACCCACCATCACCATCCTAAGTAGAATATATCTTTATTACCCACCATCACCATCCTAACTAGAATATATCTTTATTACCCACCATCACCATCCTAACTAGAATATATCTTTATTACCCACCATCACCATCCTAAGTAGAATATATCTTTATTACCCACCATCACCATCCTAAGTAGAATATATCTTTATTACCCACCATCACCATCCTAACTAGAATATATCTTTATTACCCACCATCACCATCCTAACTAGAATATATCTTTATTATCTCCACCATCACCATCCTAACTAGAATATATCTTTATTACCCACCATCACCATCCTAACTAGAATATATCTTTATTAACTCCACCATCACCATCCTAAGTAGAATATATCTTTATTAACTCCACCATCACCATCCTAACAAGAATATATCTTTATTACCCACCATCACCATCCTAACTAGAATATATCTTTATTAACTCCACCATCACCATCCTAACTAGAATATATCTTTATTACCCACCATCACCATCCTAACTAGAATATATCTTTATTACCCACCATCACCATCCTAACTAGAATATATCTTTATTACCCACCATCCTAACTAGAATATATCTTTATTACCCACCATCACCATCCTAACTAGAATATATCTTTATTACCCACCATCACCATCCTAAGTAGAATATATCTTTATTAACTCCACCATCACCATCCTAACTAGAATATATCTTTATTACCCACCATCACCATCCTAACTAGAATATATCTTTATTACCCACCATCACCATCCTAACTAGAATATATCTTTATTACCCACCATCACCATCCTAACTAGAATATATCTTTATTAACTCCACCATCACCATCCTAACTAGAATATATCTTTATTACCCTCCATCACCATCCTAACTAGAATATATCTTTATTACCCACCATCACCATCCTAACTAGAATATATCTTTATTAACTCCACCATCACCATCCTAACTAGAATATATCTTTATTACCCACCATCACCATCCTAACTAGAATATATCTTTATTACCCTCCATCACCATCCTAACTAGAATATATCTTTATTACCCACCATCACCATCCTAACTAGAATATATCTTTATTACCCAGTAGATCTTTATCACCCACCATCACATCCTAACTAGAATATATCTTTATTACCCACCATCACCATCCTAACTAGAATATATCTTTATTACCCACCATCACCATCCTAACTAGAATATATCTTTATTAACCCACCATCACCATCCTAACTAGAATATATCTTTATTACCCACCATCACCATCCTAACTAGAATATATCTGTATTACCCACCATCACCATCCTAACTAGAATATATCTTTATTACCCACCATCACCATCCTAAGTAGAATATATCTTTATTACCCACCATCATCATCCTAACTAGAATATATCTTTATTACACACACCATCCTAACTAGAATATATCTTTATTACCCACCATCACCATCCTAACTAGAATATATCTTTATTACCCACCATCACCATCCTAAGTAGAATATATCTTTATTACCCACCATCACCATCCTAACTAGAATATATCTTTATTACCCACCATCACCATCCTAAGTAGAATATATCTTTATTACCCACTCCTAACTAGAATATTTTATTATCTTTTTAACATCATCACCATCCTAAATAGAATATATCTTTATTAACCACCATCACCATCCTAACTAGAATATATCTTTATTACCCACCATCACCATCCAACTAGAATATATCTTTATACCCACCATCACCATCCTAACTAGAATATATCTTTATACATCCATCACCATCCTAACTAGAATATATCTTTATTACCCACCATCACCATCCTACTAGATATATCTTTATTACCCACCATCCCCATCCTAACTAGATATTATCTTTATTACCCACCATTTACCATCCTAACTAGAATATATCTTTATTACCCACCATCACCATCCTAACTAGAATATATCTTTATTACCACATCACCATCCTAACTAGAATATATCTTTATTACCACCATCACCATCCTAACTAGAATATATCTTATTACCCACCATCACCATCCTAATAGAATATATTATTACCCACCATCACCATCCTAACTAGAATATATCTTTATTAACCCACCATCACCATCCTAAGTAGAATATATCTTTATTAACCCACCATCACCATCCTAAGTAGAATATATCTTTATTACCCACCATCACCATCCTAACTAGTATATATCTTATTACCCACCATCACCATCCTAACTAGAATATATCTTTATTACCCACATCATCATCCTAACTAGAATATATCTTTATACCCACCATCACATCCAAACTAGAATATATCTTTATTACCCACCATCACCATCCTAACTAGAATATATTTTATTAACATCCATCACCATCCTAACTAGAATATATCTTTATTACCCACCATCACCATCCTAACTAGAATATATCTTTATTACCCACCATCACCATCCAAACTAGAATATATCTTTATTACCCACCATCACCATAACTAGAATATATCTTTATTAACCCATCCATCACCCATCCTAACTAGAATATATCTTTATTACCCACCATCACCTCCCTAACTAGAATATCAGCTGTACTTACCCCACCACTACCATCCCTAAACTAGATATATCTTTATTACACACCATCACCAGTCCCTAACTCTAGAATATATCTTTTATTAACATCCATCACCATCACTAACTAGAATATATCTTTAGTTACCCACACATCACATCCTCACTAGAATATATCTTTATTACCCACCATCACAATCCTAACTAGATATATCTTTATTACCCACCATCACCATCCTAACTAGAATATATCTTTATTACCCACCATCACCTCTAACTAGAATATATCTTTATTACCCACCATCACCATCCTAACTAGAATATATCTTGTATTACCCAACATCACCATCCTACTAGAATATATCTGTATTACCCACCATCACATCTAAGTAGAATATATCTTTATTACCCACCATCACCATCCTAAGTAGAATATATCTTATTACCCACACCATCACCATCCTAACTAGAATATATCTTTATTAACTCCACCATTCACCATCCTAACTAGAATATATCCTTTATTACCCCACCATCACCATCCCTAACTAGAATATATCCTTGTATACCACCATCACCATCCTAACTAGAATATATCTTTATTAACCCCACCATCACAATCCTAACTAGAATATATCTTTATTACCCACCATCACCATCCTTACTAGAATATATCTTTATTACCCACCATCACCATCCTAAGTAGAATATATCTTTATTAACATCCATCACCATCTAACTACAATATATCTTTATTACCCACCATCACCATCCTAACTAGAATATATCTTTATTACCCACCATCACCATCCAAACTAGAATATATCTTTATTACCCACCATCACCATCCTAACTAGAATATATCTTTATTAACCTACATCACCATCCTAACTAGAATATATCTTTATTACCCACACATCACCATCCTAACTAGAATATATCTTTATTAACCACCATCACCATCCTAACTAGAATATATCTTTATTACCCACCATCACCATCCTAACTAGAATATATCTTTATCACCCACCATCACCATCCTAACTAGAATATATCTTTATTACCCACCATCACCATCCTAACGTAGGACTATAGTCTTTATTACCCACCATCACCCATCCTAACTAGACTATATCATTTATTACCCACCCATCCACCATCCTAACTAGAATATTATCTTTATTAACACACCATCACCATCCTAACTACGAACTATACTCTTTATTACCCCACCATCACCATCCCTAACTAGAATATATCTTTATTTACCCACCATCACCATCCTAACGTAGAATATATCTTTATCTACCCACCATCACATCTACGTAGAATATATCTTTATTAACTCCACCATCACCATCCTAACTAGAATATATCTTTATTACCCCCCATTCACCATTCCTAACTAGAATATATCTTTATTAACCACCATTCACCATCCTAAGCTAGGAATATATCTTTATGTACCCACCATCACCATCCTAACTAGTAATATATCTTTTATTACCCACCTGATCACCATTCCCTAACTAGAATATATCTTTATTACCCACCATCACCATCCTACTAGAATATATCTTTAATTACCCACCATCACCATCCCTAACTAGAATATATCTTTATTACCCACCATCACCATCCTAACGTAGAATATATCTTTATTAACCCACATCACCATCCTAACTAGAATATATCTTTATTTACCCACCATCACCATCCTAACTAGAATATATCCTTTATTACCCACCATCACCATCCTAAGTAGAATATATCTTTATTAACCACCATCACAATCCTAACTAGTATATATCTGTATTACCCACCATCACCATCCTAACTAGAATATATCTTTATTACCCACCATCACCATCCTAACTAGTATATATCTTTATTACCCACCATCACCATCCTAACTAGAATATATCTTTATTAACCACCATCACCATCCTAACTAGAATATATCTTTATTACCCACCATCACCATCCTAACTAGAATATATCTTTATTACCCACCATCACCATCCTAACTAGAATATATCTTTATTACCCACCATCACCATCCTAACTAGAATATATCTTTATTACCCACCATCACCATCCTAACTAGAATATATCTTTATTAACTCCACCATCACCATCCTAACTAGAATATATCTTTATTACCCACCATCACCATCCTAACTAGAATATATCTTTATTACCCACCATCACCATCCTAACTAGAATATATCTTTATTACCCACCATCACCATCCTAACTAGAATATATCTTTATTAACTCCACCATCACCATCCTAACTAGAATATATCTTTATTACCCACCATCACTATCCTAACTAGAATATATCTTTATTTCCCACCATCACCATCCTAACTAGAATATATCTTTATTACCCACCATCACCATCCTAACTAGAATATATCTTTATTACCCACCATCACCATCCTAACTAGAATATATCTTTATTTCCCACCATCACCATCCTAACTAGAATATATCTTTATTAACTCCACCATCACCATCCTAACTAGAATATATCTTTATTAACTCCACCATCACTATCCTAACTAGAATATATCTTTATTACCCACCATCACCATCCTAACTAGAATATATCTTTATTACCCACCATCACCGCCCTAACTAGAATATATCTTTATTACCCACCATCACCATCCTAACTAGAATATATCTTTATTACCCACCACCATCCTTACTAGAATATATCTTTATTACCCACCATCACCGCCCTAACTAGAATATATCTTTATTACCCACCATCACCATCCTAACTAGAATATATCTTTATTACCCACCATCACCATCCTAACTAGAATATATCTTTATTACCCACCATCACCATCCTAACTAGAATATATCTTTATCACCCACCATCACCATCCTAAGTAGAATATATCTTTATTAACCACCATCACAATCCTAACTAGTATATATCTGTATTACCCACCATCACCATCCTAACTAGAATATATCTTTATTACCCACCATCACCATCCTAACTAGTATATATCTTTATTACCCACCATCACCATCCTAACTAGAATATATCTTTATTAACCACCATCACCATCCTAACTAGAATATATCTTTATTACCCACCATCACCATCCTAACTAGAATATATCTTTATTACCCACCATCACCATCCTAACTAGAATATATCTTTATTACCCACCATCACCATCCTAACTAGAATATATCTTTATTACCCACCATCACCATCCTAACTAGAATATATCTTTATTACCCACCATCACCATCCAAACTAGAATATATCTTTATTACCCACCATCACCATCCTAACTAGAATATATCTTTATTAACATCCATCACCATCCTAACTAGAATATATCTTTATTACCCACCATCACCATCCTAACTAGAATATATCTTTATTACCCACCATCACCATCCAAACTAGAATATATCTTTATTACCCACCATCACCATCCTAACTAGAATATATCTTTATTAACATCCATCACCATCCTAACTAGAATATATCTTTATTACCCACCATCACCATCCTAACTAGAATATATCTTTATTACCCACCATCACCATCCTAACTAGTATGTATCTTTATTACCCACCATTACCATCCTAACTAGAATATATCTTTATTACCCACCATCACCATCCTAACTAGAATATATCTTTATTACCCACCATCACCGCCCTAACTAGAATATATCTTTATTACCCACCATCACCATCCTAACTAGAATATATCTTTATTACCCACCATCACCATCTTAACTAGAATATATCTTTATTACCCACCATCACCATCTTAACTAGAATATATCTTTATTACCCACCATCACCATCCTAACTAGAATATATCTTTATTACCCACCATCACCATCTTAACTAGAATATATCTTTATTACCCACCATCACCATCCTAACTAGAATATATCTTTATTACCCACCATCACCATCCTAAGTAGAATATATCTTTATTACCCACCATCACCATCCTAAGTAGAATATATCTTTATTACCCACCATCACCATCCTAATTAGAATATATCTTTATTACCCACCATCACCATCCTAACTAGTATGTATCTTTATTACCCACCATTACCATCCTAACTAGAATATATCTTTATTACCCACCATCACCATCCTAAGTAGAATATATCTTTATTACCCACCATCACCGCCCTAACTAGAATATATCTTTATTACCCACCATCACCATCCTAACTAGAATATATCTTTATTACCCACCATCACCATCTTAACTAGAATATATCTTTATTACCCACCATCACCATCCTAACTAGAATATATCTTTATTACCCACCATCACCATCCTAACTAGAATATATCTTTATTACCCACCATCACCATCCTAACTAGAATATATCTTTATCACCCACCATCACCATCCTAAGTAGAATATATCTTTATTAACCACCATCACAATCCTAACTAGTATATATCTGTATTACCCACCATCACCATCCTAACTAGAATATATCTTTATTACCCACCATCACCATCCTAACTAGTATATATCTTTATTACCCACCATCACCATCCTAACTAGAATATATCTTTATTAACCACCATCACCATCCTAACTAGAATATATCTTTATTACCCACCATCACCATCCTAACTAGAATATATCTTTATTACCCACCATCACCATCCTAACTAGAATATATCTTTATTACCCACCATCACCATCCTAACTAGAATATATCTTTATTACCCACCATCACCATCCTAACTAGAATATATCTTTATTACCCACCATCACCATCCAAACTAGAATATATCTTTATTACCCACCATCACCATCCTAACTAGAATATATCTTTATTAACATCCATCACCATCCTAACTAGAATATATCTTTATTACCCACCATCACCATCCTAACTAGAATATATCTTTATTACCCACCATCACCATCCAAACTAGAATATATCTTTATTACCCACCATCACCATCCTAACTAGAATATATCTTTATTAACATCCATCACCATCCTAACTAGAATATATCTTTATTACCCACCATCACCATCCTAACTAGAATATATCTTTATTACCCACCATCACCATCCTAACTAGTATGTATCTTTATTACCCACCATTACCATCCTAACTAGAATATATCTTTATTACCCACCATCACCATCCTAACTAGAATATATCTTTATTACCCACCATCACCATCCTAACTAGAATATATCTTTATTACCCACCATCACCATCCTAACTAGAATATATCTGTATTACCCACCATCACCATCCTAAGTAGAATATATCTTTATTACCCACCATCACCATCCTAAGTAGAATATATCTTTATTACCCACACCATCACCATCCTAACTAGAATATATCTTTATTAACTCCACCATCACCATCCTAACTAGAATATATCTTTATTACCCACCATCACCATCCTAACTAGAATATATATGTATTACCCACCATCACCATCCTAACTAGAATATATCTTTATTAACCCCACCATCACAATCCTAACTAGAATATATCTTTATTACCCACCATCACCATCCTTACTAGAATATATCTTTATTACCCACCATCACCATCCTAAGTAGAATATATCTTTATTAACATCCATCACCATCCTAACTACAATATATCTTTATTACCCACCATCACCATCCTAACTAGAATATATCTTTATTACCCACCATCACCATCCAAACTAGAATATATCTTTATTACCCACCATCACCATCCTAACTAGAATATATCTTTATTAACATACATCACCATCCTAACTAGAATATATCTTTATTACCCACCATCACCATCCTAACTAGAATATATCTTTATTAACCACCATCACCATCCTAACTAGAATATATCTTTATTACCCACCATCACCATCCTAACTAGAATATATCTTTATCACCCACCATCACCATCCTAACTAGAATATATCTTTATTACCCACCATCACCATCCTAAGTAGAATATATCTTTATTACCCACCATCCTAACTAGAATATATCTTTATTACCCACCATCACAACTAGAATATATCTTTATTACCCACCATCACCATCCTAACTAGAATATATCTTTATTACCCACCATCACCATCCTAACTAGAATATATCTTTATTACCCACCATCACATCCTAACTAGAATATATCTTTATTACCCACCATCACCATCCTAACTAGAATATATCTTTATTACCCACCATCACCATCCTAACTAGAATATATCTTTATTACCCACCATCACCATCCTAACTAGAATATATCTTTATTACCCACCATCACAACTAGAATATATCTTTATTACCGTCCATCACAACTAGAATATATCTTTATTACCCACCATCCTAACTAGAATATATCTTTATTACCCACCATCACCATCCTAACTAGAATATATCTTTATTACCCACCATCACCATCCTAAGTAGAATATATCTTTATTACCCACCATCACCATCCTAACTAGAATATATCTTTATTACCCACCATCACCATCCTAAGTAGAATATATCTTTATTACCCACCATCACCATCCTAACTAGAATATATCTTTATTACCCACCATCACCATCCTAACTAGAATATATCTTTATTACCCACCATCACCATCCTAACTAGAATATATCTTTATTACCCACCATCACCATCCTAACTAGAATATATCTTTATTACCCACCATCACCATCCTAAGTAGAATATATCTTTATTACCCACCATCACCATCCTAACTAGAATATATCTTTATTACCCACCATCACCATCCTAACTAGAATATATCTTTATTACCCACCATCACCATCCTAACTAGAATATATCTTTATTACCCACCATCACCATCCTAACTAGAATATATCTTTATTACCCACCATCACCATCCTAACTAGAATATATCTGTATTACCCACCATCACCATCCTAAGTAGAATATATCTTTATTACCCACCATCACCATCCTAAGTAGAATATATCTTTATTACCCACACCATCACCATCCTAACTAGAATATATCTTTATTACCCACCATCACCATCCTAACTAGAATATATCTTTATTACCCACCATCACCATCCTAACTAGAATATATCTTTATTACCCACCATCACCATCCTAACTATAATATATCTTTATCACCCACCTTCACCATCCTAACTAGAATATATCTTTATTACCCACCATCACCATCCTAACTAGAATATATCTTTATTACCCACCATCACCATCCTAAGTAGAATATATCTTTATTACCCACCATCACCATCCTAACTAGAATATAGCTGTATTACCCACCATCACCATCCTAACTAGAATATATCTTTATTAACCCCACCATCACAATCCTAACTAGAATATATCTTTATTACCCACCATCACCATCCTAACTAGAATATATCTTTATTACCCACCATCACCATCCTAAGTAGAATATATCTTTATTACCCACCATCACCATCCTAAGTAGAATATATCTTTATTACCCACCATCACCATCCTAACTAGAATATATCTTTATTACCCACCATCACCATCCTAACTAGAATATATCTTTATTACCCACCATCACCATCCTAACTAGAATATATCTTTATTACCCACCATCACCATCCTAACTAGAATATATCTGTATTACCCACCATCACCATCCTAAGTAGAATATATCTTTATTACCCACCATCACCATCCTAAGTATAATATATCTTTATTACCCACACCATCACCATCCTAACTAGAATATATCTTTATTACCCACCATCACCATCCTAACTAGAATATATCTTTATCACCCACCATCACCATCCTAAGTAGAATATATCTTTATTACCCACCATCACAATCCTAACTAGTATATATCTGTATTACCCACCATCACCATCCTAACTAGAATATATCTTTATTACCCACCATCACCATCCTAACTAGTATATATCTTTATTACCCACCATCACCATCCTAACTAGAATATATCTTTATTAACCACCATCACCATCCTAACTAGAATATATCTTTATTACCCACCATCACCATCCTAACTAGAATATATCTTTATTACCCACCATCACCATCCTAACTAGAATATATCTTTATTACCCACCATCACCATCCTAACTAGAATATATCTTTATTACCCACCATCACCATCCTAACTAGAATATATCTTTATTACCCACCATCACCATCCAAACTAGAATATATCTTTATTACCCACCATCACCATCCTAACTAGAATATATCTTTATTAACATCCATCACCATCCTAACTAGAATATATCTTTATTACCCACCATCACCATCCTAACTAGAATATATCTTTATTACCCACCATCACCATCCAAACTAGAATATATCTTTATTACCCACCATCACCATCCTAACTAGAATATATCTTTATTAACATCCATCACCATCCTAACTAGAATATATCTTTATTACCCACCATCACCATCCTAACTAGAATATATCTTCATTACCCACCATCACCATCCTAACTAGTATGTATCTTTATTACCCACCATCACCATCCTAACTAGAATATATCTTTATTACCCACCATCACCATCCTAACTAGAATATATCTTTATTACCCACCATCACCGCCCTAACTAGAATATATCTTTATTACCCACCATCACCATCCTAACTAGAATATATCTTTATTACCCACCATCACCATCTTAACTAGAATATATCTTTATTACCCACCATCACCATCTTAACTAGAATATATCTTTATTACCCACCATCACCATCCTAACTAGAATATATCTTTATTACCCACCATCACCATCTTAACTAGAGTATATCTTTATTACCCACCATCACCATCCTAACTAGAATATATCTTTATTACCCACCATCACCATCCTAACTAGAATATATCTTTATTACCCACCATCACCATCCTAACTAGAATATATCTTTATCACCCACCATCACCATCCTAAGTAGAATATATCTTTATTACCCACCATCACCATCCTAACTAGTATATATCTGTATTACCCACCATCACCATCCTAACTAGAATATATCTTTATTACCCACCATCACCATCCTAACTAGTATATATCTTTATTACCCACCATCACCATCCTAACTAGAATATATCTTTATTAACCACCATCACCATCCTAACTAGAATATATCTTTATTACCCACCATCACCATCCTAACTAGAATATATCTTTATTACCCACCATCACCATCCTAACTAGAATATATCTTTATTACCCACCATCACCATCCTAACTAGAATATATCTTTATTACCCACCATCACCATCCAAACTAGAATATATCTTTATTACCCACCATCACCATCCTAACTAGAATATATCTTTATTAACATCCATCACCATCCTAACTAGAATATATCTTTATTACCCACCATCACCATCCTAACTAGAATATATCTTTATTACCCACCATCACCATCCAAACTAGAATATATCTTTATTACCCACCATCACCATCCTAACTAGAATATATCTTTATTAACATCCATCACCATCCTAACTAGAATATATCTTTATTACCCACCATCACCATCCTAACTAGAATATATCTTTATTAACCACCATCACCATCCTAACTAGAATATATCTTTATTACCCACCATCACCATCCTAACTAGAATATATCTTTATCACCCACCATCACCATCCTAACTAGAATATATCTTTATTACCCACCATCACCATCCTAAGTAGAATATATCTTTATTACCCACCATCCTAACTAGAATATATCTTTATTACCCACCATCACAACTAGAATATATCTTTATTACCCACCATCACCATCCTAACTAGAATATATCTTTATTACCCACCATCACCATCCTAACTAGAATATATCTTTATTACCCACCATCACATCCTAACTAGAATATATCTTTATTACCCACCATCACCATCCTAACTAGAATATATCTTTATCACCCACCATCACCATCCTAACTAGAATATATCTTTATTACCCACCATCACCATCCTAACTAGTATATATCTGTATTACCCACCATCACCATCCTAACTAGAATATATCTTTATTACCCACCATCACCATCCTAACTAGTATATATCTTTATTACCCACCATCACCATCCTAACTAGAATATATCTTTATTAACCACCATCACCATCCTAACTAGAATATATCTTTATTACCCACCATCACCATCCTAACTAGAATATATCTTTATTACCCACCATCACCATCCTAACTAGAATATATCTTTATTACCCACCATCACCATCCTAACTAGAATATATCTTTATTACCCACCATCACCATCCAAACTAGAATATATCTTTATTACCCACCATCACCATCCTAACTAGAATATATCTTTATTAACATCCATCACCATCCTAACTAGAATATATCTTTATTACCCACCATCACCATCCTAACTAGAATATATCTTTATTACCCACCATCACCATCCAAACTAGAATATATCTTTATTACCCACCATCACCATCCTAACTAGAATATATCTTTATTAACATCCATCACCATCCTAACTAGAATATATCTTTATTACCCACCATCACCATCCTAACTAGAATATATCTTTATTAACCACCATCACCATCCTAACTAGAATATATCTTTATTACCCACCATCACCATCCTAACTAGAATATATCTTTATCACCCACCATCACCATCCTAACTAGAATATATCTTTATTACCACCATCACCATCCTAAGTAGAATATATCTTTATTACCCACCATCCTAACTAGAATATATCTTTATTACCCACCATCACAACTAGAATATATCTTTATTACCCACCATCACCATCCTAACTAGAATATATCTTTATTACCCACCATCACCATCCTAACTAGAATATATCTTTATTACCCACCATCACATCCTAACTAGAATATATCTTTATTACCCACCATCACCATCCTAACTAGAATATATCTTTATTACCCACCATCACCATCCTAAGTAGAATATATCTTTATTACCCACCATCACCATCCTAACTAGAATATATCTTTATTACCCACCATCACCATCCTAAGTAGAATATATCTTTATTACCCACCATCACCATCCTAACTAGAATATATCTTTATTACCCACCATCACCATCCTAACTAGAATATATCTTTATTACCCACCATCACCATCCTAACTAGAATATATCTTTATTACCCACCATCACCATCCTAACTAGAATATATCTTTATTACCCACCATCACCATCCTAACTAGAATATATCTTTATTACCCACCATCACCATCCTAACTAGAATATATCTGTATTACCCACCATCACCATCCTAAGTAGAATATATCTTTATTACCCACCATCACCATCCTAAGTAGAATATATCTTTATTACCCACACCATCACCATCCTAACTAGAATATATCTTTATTACCCACCATCACCATCCTAACTAGAATATATCTTTATTACCCACCATCACCATCCTAACTAGAATATATCTTTATTACCCACCATCACCATCCTAACTATAATATATCTTTATCACCCACCATCACCATCCTAACTAGAATATATCTTTATTACCCACCATCACCATCCTAACTAGAATATATCTTTATTACCCACCATCACCATCCTAAGTAGAATATATCTTTATTACCCACCATCACCATCCTAACTAGAATATATCTTTATTACCCACCATCACCATCCTAACTAGAATATATCTTTATTACCCACCATCACCATCCTAACTAGAATATATCTTTATTACCCACCATCACCATCCTAACTAGAATATATCTGTATTACCCACCATCACCATCCTAAGTAGAATATATTTTTATTACCCACCATCACCATCCTAAGTAGAATATATCTTTATTACCCACACCATCACCATCCTAACTAGAATATATCTTTATTACCCACCATCACCATCCTAACTAGAATATATCTGTATTACCCACCATCACCATCCTAACTAGAATATATCTTTATTAACCCCACCATCACAATCCTAACTAGAATATATCTTTATTACCCACCATCACCATCCTAACTAGAATATATCTTTATTACCCACCATCACCATCCTAACTAGAATATATCTTTATTACCCACCATCACCATCCTAAGTAGAATATATCTTTATTACCCACCATCACCATCCTAACTAGAATATATCTTTATTAACCACCATCCCCATCGTTACTAGAATATATCTTTATTACCCACACCATCACCATCCTAACTACTGTATATATTTATTACCCACCATCACCATCCTATCTAGAATATATCTTTATTAACCATCATCACCATTGTTACTAGAATATATCTTTATTACCCACACCATCACCATCCTACTAAAATATATCTTTATTAACCCCACCACCATCCTAACTAGAATATATCTTTATTACCCATTTCTGAATGGAACGTTTTTTGTTGTTGCTTTGCTTACCGTGTGCAATATACTGTCTGACTGTTTTTGACTTTCTCTCTTTTTCTCTCTCTTTCCCTCGTCCTACAGCCCAGATGAAGATAGGTTGCGATAACACGGTGGTTAGGATGGTGTCCAGCGGGAAGTTTGTCAACCGGGTGGTGTTCCAGTACCGTCTGCTGGACCGGCAGGAGCTGCAGAGGATCAAGGTGAACAGTGTGGAGGATTTCTGCTTCACTGGCTGAGCTCTCTGTCTCTTTATCTACCCCCCCCCCCCAACATTTTGTCTATCTACCACCTAGCTAATGGGGACCACCCGTCACCGGCTGCCAAATCTACTATGAGACTGATTACAGAAAAAAAGCCTGAAGGTTGCCATAAAATTCTGTTCTGTACTACATTTTGAGTTTAAAGAGATTTATTAATTTTGTACCTCATTCGTTTTTTCTTTTGCTCACTATATGTTCAATGAATTGTGGCTGGCGCTCAAGCTTAATAAAGTGTTATTTTGTGTTTGTGGGCATTTCTAATATTGGTTTTGATTTTGTATTTAGATTGTTTAACTTGTGTGATTATATGCAGTACATGACTGTACAAACGGGCCAGTGAGGGTGTTAGCAGGGCGTTTTTGGTTCACATTCTTTACAAGAAAGGGTTCTGAAAAAACAGAATGTTTCTATCTATTTATTTTGCGAGACGATGTATGTGGTTACGGGACTGTGGATGGAGGCGAGTGTTCAATGGAGGATGTAAAATACATGTTCATTAGTGTTATCTATATTTATTTGTATCAAACAATTTTTTTGTAATAAAACTGAATCGCATGAGAAAGCACTCATTGGAGATGATAATTCCTTTCATTTTTGAATCAGTAAAATGACGCAGAACTAACAGGGTTGGCTGTCAGGGGAAGGATGCTGGGGGGGGGGGTCTCGTGGGGTCACTATGAAGAGGAATGGAAGATGTCAACATCAGTCACATGTCTCAACCTAACAAGAAAACTCTCTCCAGTTCCCGATTACACAGAATTTAAGCACCCTTAAAATAGTCAATAGTTAAAGACATGTTAATCTAATTTGATTAGTTGAGTTTACTTCAATAGAACCAGAAAGAACACTGTGATATTTTGGTATCCAAGTCATTCCATATCCTGAAGCGTAATCCCTCTAGTTCATGATTACATTTAGATTAGAATGTATTAATTCAGTAAATTATTCATATATTGCTTTGCAGCATTATTCCACATCGCACATGAAACAAACCAATAACAAATTCTCTTGATGAGACACTTTTAGAAGTGGGCTACTTTTGATACCAAGGGTTGATGGTTTAAAGCTTTATGGTTTATTTAGGGTCAAACAGTACTTCATATTTGGTTTCCTGTACACAGAATTAATCACAAACAGATATTCAGTGATATTACCCAAATACAAATATCGGAGCCTCAATAAGCCCACTGTCTTCTACCTGTTTGTTGAAGAAGAAAAAACCCTGAACACAATCAACCTTTCTGCCACCTTTTATATGGCATGACATTACTTATCAATTACTTCTGATTTCCTTTATAAAGGGTTCATGAAGGATTCATTAAGCCGCATTTCAAGTTCTCCTTCATTAAAAGTGCCGTATGTCTGACGTATGTATGAGTAATACTCTCCCCCCCCCCTCTCTCCACATGGTGTGGGTGTTGCTGACGAGTGCTGGCTTGATTAAAGGTCAGAGTGTGTATTGTCACGGTGAGACACCTGGTGCACCACCCCACCGAGCAGCACAGCTAATTGATAAGGATTTGAGATCACCCCAGTCGGGTTTGAGGGTACGCAGGTGTGTGAAGAGTCCTGCAGTGATGTCACGACTGTAAGTCATCTTCAATTGGAAATGGGTCTCACACTGACTCACATCAATGCCTAAACTAGTGGAAAATAAGTGTGTGTGTAAGGGGGGGGGGGGGGTCTATGATGGAAGCTCTGAGGCAATTTTGGCATATGTATTGATTTCTGATTACATGTTGGGAAAACTCATTCTGAGCCTATGGCTGCGTTTACACAGGCAGCCTAATTTGTATCTTTTTCCATTGATTGGTCTTTTGACCAAGAATTTGGCAAAAGATCAGAATTGGGCTGCCTGTGTGAACACAGCCTTTGTGACCTGAGAAATGTATGACCTGTATCTGCAGGAGTTGCTGGTTCAAGGCCTGCTCTAGCTGTTACACTTAAGCGCTACACTACTGCCAGACTCCAGAACAGAGGACCCTACTGCCAGACTCCAGAACAGAGGACCCTACTGCCAGACTCCAGAACAGAGGACACTACTGCCAGACTCCAGAACAGAGGACACTACTGCCAGACTCCAGAACAGAGGACACTACTGTCAGACTCCAGAACAGAGGACACTACTGCCAGACTCCAGAACAGAGGACACTACTGCCAGACTCCAGAACAGAGGACACTACTGTCAGACTCCAGAACAGAGGACACTACTGCCAGACTCCAGAACAGAGGACACTACTGTCAGACTCCAGAACAGAGGACACTACTGCCAGACTCCAGAACAGAGGACACTACTGCCAGACTCCAGAACAGAGGACACTAGTGCCAGACTCCAGAACAGAGGACACTACTGTCAGACTCCAGAACAGAGGACACTACTGCCAGACTCCAGAACAGAGGACACTACTGCCAGACTCCAGAACAGAGGACACTACTGTCAGACTCCAGAACAGAGGACACTACTGTCAGACTCCAGAACAGAGGACACTACTGCCAGACTCCAGAACAGAGGACACTACTGCCAGACTCCAGAACAGAGGACACTACTGTCAGACTCCAGAACAGAGGACACTACTGTCAGACTCCAGAACAGAGGACACTACTGTCAGACTCCAGAACAGAGGACACTACTGTCAGACTCCAGAACAGAGGACACTACTGTCAGACTCCAGAACAGAGGACCCTACTGCCAGACTCCAGAACAGAGGACACTACTGTCAGACTCCAGAACAGAGGACACTACTGCCAGACTCCAGAACAGAGGACACTACTGTCAGACTCCAGAACAGAGGACACTAGTGCCAGACTCCAGAACAGAGGACACTAGTGCCAGACTCCAGAACAGAGGACACTACTGTCAGACTCCAGAACAGAGGACACTACTGCCAGACTCCAGAACAGAGGACACTAGTGCCAGGTGTTTTGTTACATTACATAAATGTCCATCATCATAGCAGGACAAAATGCACACGATTTGCAATGTTTTCCAAGCATGTTAAATCTAAACATAGACAAAGGGGATATGCACTTTGATAGAAGGGAAATGCCAAAGAGGATGAATCAGGCATGAGGTCCTTTTAAACCGAACCGTGCTAATGGTCCTGTTGAGTAATTATTATTTTACGTAGGTCTTGATGGTGACCTAGGCATTGTTTGTACCTTCAACCCAGCCATAAAGAGTCAGGGTGATAAAAGTACTTTTTGTCTAATGGATGACAGTCCATTACAGATCTGAAAATAAAGCTATATTTTGTGTGTTTTTATGGAGGTATTTCTTGCCCTCATTACCATATTACATGGTCATTTTCTACTTAGGCAGTCGAGTCTCTAATGGGGCTAAATATTGAAGAATAAATTAGACACACTTTTCTTTTCCCCATTATGTAACACTAAACACTATAAACTGGTGTTTAGAGAGAGAGAGAGAGATAGAAAGAAAGAGAGAGAGAGAAAGAGAGAGAGAAAAATTGAAAAAAGAGAGAGAGAAAAGAGACAGAGGAAAGAGAGAGGGAGAGAAAACGAGAGAGAGGGAGATAAATAGAGAGAGAGAGACTGACAAATCAACCAAATGGAAATAATGCCCTGAAGCTCTGAAGAAATATTAATAATAAAACAAAGATGTTTTCAGGGGGTCAGAAAATCATCCAGCGCCCAGGGTTATACAGCTCTGCAGAACTGAACCAATGTGCACTCATCAGGGGCCGACCATATCTCATTTCTCTTCATCCATTTTCTCCCTGCCTGTTTAAGACCTACACTATCGATCTGAGTGTATTTCCCCTGTATGACTGGACTTTAATCTCTCTTCCTCCACTGGGTTGTGCTTCTCCTCCTCCTCCTCCTCTCTTCCTCTCAGGTATCGCCTGGTATCAGCAGTAGCCATTACAGCTTTTCTCATCTCCTCTCTTCTCTGATGTATTTGATTTGATCCCCTCCCCTCTCCTTTGCCGTATCGCTAACTCTCCTCCCTCGTGACAGTGACCCCTTGTCTTATCTCCACCCCCACATACCAGTGTCCCACCACCTGACAGAGTGACTCTGATCGGCAGGGAGATTGACACGGAAGGGGCCTCCTGAGCTTTGTCTCCAGATAACAGTGTAAGCTTACATGTCCTTACCCTGGGCCCTGCTTCCATGGTGCTTTCTGCCTCACCGATCCCCTCTTAGGACAGGAATGATTCCTGTTGACATTGTTGAAGAGCGATAACGTTCCTCTGATTCTTTCTATTTTACTATTTTTCTTTTGGATATATACTGTATACTGCCTAATATATATTTCCTCTTTATAGTTCTTCATGTCCCTTGATTGTCTCATGATGACATTGACCTTTTAGTGCAGGTGGAAAAACTGCAGCAATCATGTCAGTCACCACATTCCCTCTCAATGGAAACTGTCCCATTTCTCCTGCAGCAAGCAAGTCATAAGAAGTGAAAGTCTTACAGTAAAACAGGAATCACAAGGGACTTCATAACTAGGGTTGCAAAGTGTCGGAAACTTTCCGGTAAATTCCCAGAATTTTCCCGGAAATTTTCCATGTTAAGTTAAGCCCTGGAATTTGGGGAATTTTTCTTAAATTCATCAAAAAAGTTAGCTTATAACGGTTAACCTTTTTTGTGGGATACACATAAGGAAATAGGTCTTGTGGCATATTTTGGTTAAACTATCCCCAATTCAATGGAATTGCAAGCCTCTGCATGCACAGTGCATTCTTCCATCACATGTGCAGTGCACTCTTCCATCACATGTACAGCTGATTCTCAAGATCTTGCACGCTAATGAGATGCTATTGAGCCCACACTACTACACTGCCTGAGCCAAGGGCTACATGCTTTCTGGTAAGTTTTGATTACAATAATGGGTGGGGTGAATATATTTTATATGACACATGATTTTTTTGTTAACTAGTAAATAGTAGACTACAGCAAAGTGTGTTTAAATAATTTCTAACTAGTTAACAATTTCTGCTAGTTAGTTTTTGCTGCTGTACCATGTGGGTTTTAGCTTTCTTGAGCCTGCTAACTGAGGAGTGTAAATTCACCTGTTTCCATACATGTTTCATTTTAAAACATTTATCTTACAAAGGAGATGTTTAATCTAACTGCGTAACTATTTATCTGTACATGGAATTGTATTTGGTTGAAAAAATATAATAATCTAATCTTTACAGGAAAATGCCACGGGCACTATCTGATGTGTGGAGACATTTTACTGCAGCTAATGTAGAAGGAAAAGCTGTGCACATTTGCAAATACTGTGCCAAATCATATGTGAAGAATGCAACAAAGATGCAGAATCATCTGGCCAAGTGCATAAAGTTCCCTCAGTGCTCACAACAAGCAACCTCTGACAAAAGTACCTCTACTTTTTTTTCGAGGTGAAAATGATGAATCAGACACCTTATCGATAGCAACAGCTCATGGTCCTCCTGGAATTCAAAGTTTTTTGACTCAATGGAGGAACGTAGTCAGAGAAATGCTGATGAATGTCTTGCTCGAGCTGTGTATGCAACTGGTTCACCTCTGATGCTCACAGGCAATGTGTATTGGAAGAGATTTCTGAATGTTCTTCTCCCAGCATACACTCCTCCAACCAGACATGCTTTATCTACTCATTTGCTGGATGCAGAGTTCAACAGAGTTCAAGTGAAGTTCAAGCAAATCATAGAGAAAGCAGACTATATTGCAATCATCTCTGATGGGTGGTCGAATGTTCGTGGGCAAGGAATAATTAACTACATCATCTCCACCCCTCAACCAGTATTCTACAAGAGCACAGACACAAGGGACAACAGAAACACCGGTCTCTACATTGCAGATGAGATGAAGGCAGTCATCAATGACCTTGGACCACAGAAGGTATTTGCACTGGTGACAGACAATGCTGCGAACATGAAGGCTGCTTGGTCTAAAGTGGAGGAGTCCTACCCTCACATCACACCCATTGGCTGTGCTGCTCATGCATTGAATCTGCTCCTCAAGGACATCATGGCACTGAAAACAAAGGATACACTCTACAAGAGAGCCAAGGGCATGGTTAGGTATGTGAAGGGTCATCAAGTTATAGCAACAATCTACCTCACCAAGCAAAGTGAGAAGAATAAGAGCACCACATTGAAGCTGGCCAACAACACCTGTCGGGTGGTGTTGTCATCATATTTGACAGTCTCCTGGAGGGGAAGGAGTCTCTAAGAAATGGCCATATCACAGTCTGCCGATATGGACAGCCCCATCAAGAGGATCCTCCTAGATGATGTATTTTGGGAGAGAGTGGAAAGCAGCCTGAAACTCCAGAAACCTATAGCAGTAGCCATTGCACGGATTGAGGGAGACAATACCATCCTGTCTGATGTTCAGACTCTGCTTGCAGATGTAAGAGAGGACATCCCTGCCCACTTCACTGTTGCTCCAAGAAGAGGAAACTGCAGTTCTGAAATACATAAAAAAGCATGAAGACTTCTGCCTGAAGCCCATACATGCCGCAGCGTACATGTTGGACCCCAAGTATGCTGGCAAGAGCATCCTGTCTGGTGCAGAGATCAACAAGGCCTATGGTGTCATCACTACTGTGTCTCGCCACCTTTGCCTGGATGAGGGCAAGGTTCTTGGCAGTCTGGCGAAGTACACTTCCAAGCAAAAGCTTTGGCATGGAGATGCAATATGGCAGTCGTGCCAACATATCTCATCAGCCACCTGGTGGAAGGGACTTTGTGGATCTGAGGCTCTTTCCCCTGTTGCCTCCATCATCCTCCAAATCCCACCAACATCAGCCGCCTCAGAGCGCAACTGGTCCTTGTTTGGGAACACACACTAAAGCACGCAACACGCTGACCAATACATGGGTTGAAAAATTGATGGCCATCCGGGCAAATTTGAGGCTTTTTGAGCCTGACAACGAGCCATCCTCAACAAGGTTGGAAAGTGACAGTGAAGAGGAGGCCTCAGAGTCTGATGTTCAAGAGGTGGACATTGAGGAGGTCCAGGGAGAAGACATGGAAGCCTGAGAGGAAGACAACAAAAACTTTAGTTTCTAGACTATCATTTTACAGATGTATGTTGGAAACGTTTTTGGGAGATGCGATGGATCATTGGGGATCATTCAATATTCCCTTTCTTTTGTTGTTCAGTGAAATCATCCCATGTGAAGAGTCAATTCATTTAATTAAAGTTCAATTCGTAACTAAATTGTTGTTTTTATTTCTATTGGAAGGATTTAATCATTTGCAATTATGTCTACTTATGATAAGGTAAAAGGTTTATGTTTCTGTTTCCATATGTTATGATAAATATATCCAATGCAAAAAACATCTTGTTTTAAATGGTATTAATATTAATTTGCTAATATTTCCATTAATTCCATATATTCCCGTTAATTCCCACGGAAAGTTTCCACCTCTGAATATTCCCCAAAATGTGCAACCATAGTCATAACTGACGCAAAGACCATGCAAACCCTTCAGTTACACTGAAACAGGAAGATTATCCCACTCAATACTGAAACCCATAGGGTAGGAGGGGGGCATGCTGTGTGTGGTGTGTGTGTATGTATGTGTGTGTATGTGTGTGTGTGCGCGTGCGTACGTGCGTTACATAGAATGGTTAGATAGTGATGACCACAGAGTATAGATTTGAATGGGATTCTCTTTCTAGTAATCTAGTTCATTGTACTTCTATGATGGCAACTCTCTCCATCTCTCGTTCACTCTGTCTGTCATTAGGCCCCAGGGGATGACCAATGCTGTTTGGCAGAACAAACCCACCTGTCCTGGAAAACTGTCCTGGAGGCTGGACCTCACGTGTTGTTTGTTAGCATGAGCTTCCATCTGTCGCTGAAGGAGAGCACCACGGTGTGAAAACGTCTGAACGATCCGTCTCTCTGTCTCTTTACATCTAACGGGGGAGAAAAATCTCACACTTATTCTTTCTCTTTCTCCCTCTATCCCTTTCCTTCTCTCGTTTTCTCACTCTTATCCCTCTCTTTCTTTCTCTTGCTCTCTCTCTCTCTATTATTCTCTCGCTTTCCCTCTTTACGTTATTTTGGGGGCATACAGAGAGAAACTGTAAAGGACAACCTTGGATGTAGTGGTTTGAGTGTCTTTTTCTAATAGGCTGATATGCCTCTGAACAATACAGTCCTCCGTCCCCATTGGAGGAAACGTTTCCCTCTATCAGCCTACTGATGGCTGATCCCTGGCAATTGGAGTGTAGATAGACCCTGGTTGTGGCTATCGCTGACATACAGTCAGTCAGTCCTGTCAGGCTTTGCTGACTTCCTGTTGCATTCAGGAAATTGATTAGAGAGAGAAGGACCACAGATCTACTACAGATAACAGGCACCAGCGAGAGCCGATCCTTTCAGTATGAAGCCCCATTGTTAGGTGAAAGACCACGGAGACAGACACAGAGACCGACACCAAGGAACCATCTGAAGTTATTCTAGTGTTAAAAAATGGGCTGTTGCTGTGAAAAGAAAAATCTACCATCACAACCCTCCATCTCCCTATCCCAAACATAGCATGACGTGAGGGGGAGTGATCGATGGTAGCAGTTTATGCTCAAATGGCAAAACAAGCCCTTCATCATCAGTTCTGTAGACGTCAGAGGCTGATGGGGACCGCTCAGGGTTTGGCAAGAGGAGAAGGAGATAAATGTTGCCACCAAATAAATAAATGAGGCTTTCTGAAGGAGAGAGGGAGGGCTGTGTCTGTGTGATGGGAAGAGACAGCGGTCAAAAGGAACGGTGTGTGTGTGATTGTTTGTGTGCTGCAGGGCAGCCATATAAGGAAACCATCTTAAGGGACAGGTAATAGTTGTTCTGAGTTATATTCATAGTGTCCATCAGAGGAGCCTGCTGAGGGGAGGACGGCTCATAATAATGGCTGGAAAGGAGCGAATGGAATGGCAACAAAACACATGGAAACCACGTGTTTGATGAGTTCGATGACCATTCCATGTATTCCATTCCAGCCATTACCATGAGCCGTCCTCCCCAATTAAGGTGCCACCAACCTCCTGTGGTGTCTATAGAGCGTGCTCTGGTACCTGCCCTGCTGTCTGGAGGTTGGCAGGCCCCAATAACTTTCTACTGTAACACACTCACGCACACACTGCTGACTTTTTTTTTAGCTGCATATAATTGCCCAACTTAATCAACCACAGATACTGTGTTCAGACATTCTTGGAGGGACATGGAAGTTCAGGAGAAGGGGTTTCTTTGACGCACCAGTTTAAACTCAACTCAACGTGGGACTCTTCATGATTATCTACTGTGACAACGACATGCTTCTAGTACTGAAGACTAGTAGGTTTTCTATGGGATACACAGCTCTTTTGGTGTTCTAACATGTATTCACTAGGTACAGACCACACCTTCAACGTATAGCTATGCACGTTTGAGATAGCTTAATGCAGGAAAGGTTGCAAGGTATGAATAGAGAATGATGTCATGCTGAAATGAGCTTGAGCTTGGAGTGAGGTTTGATGATAGGTGGTTGTAGAATGGAAATGTCTTTGTAGGCAGGATTTGAGAGGAAGACACTAGATGATTGAAGGTGAGCGTGACTGTTCAGGATGCTCGAAGGAGGGATGGTTGGAGGAGCTTGATGGTTCGGGATGGTTGGAGGAGCTTGATGGTTCAGGATGGTTGGTGGAGCTTGATGGTTCAGGATGGTTGGTGGAGCTTGATGGTTCAGGATGGTTGGTGGAGCTTGATGGTTCAGGATGGTTGGAGTAGCTTGATGGTTCAGGATGGTTGGTGGAGCTTGATGGTTCAGGATGGTTGGTGGAGCTTGATGGTTCGGGATGGTTGGTGGAGCTTGATGGTTCAGGGTGGTTGGAGTAGCTTGATGGTTCAGGATGGTTGGTGGAGCTTGATGGTTCAGGATGGTTGGTGAAGCTTGATGGTTCAGATGGTTGGTGGAGCTTGATGGTACAGGATGGTTGGAGGAGCTTGATGGTTCTTATGGTTGGTGGACCTTGATGGTTCGGGAGGATAGTTGCTTGGTCGTCACAGGATAGGGAAGGGGAGATGAAGACTGAGTTTTGGGGTGGGATTATTGGTGGTCTCTGCTTCTCGGCGCAGAGTTAATCCCCAAAAAGGAAGGGTCAGGACTCCCGAGACGTCTGTGAACAAAGCAGCGTGAACATGTCAGAGGGTTTGGTGGTTGGAATGGAAAGATCATAGTTCTCATTGCCTAAGAGTCCAGGGACCAGGGGACAGATTATGTGGATGGGAAACATCTGAGTTGAGATAGGAAGGAGGTAGTGAAGTCCTCTTACTGCATTTGGTGGTGAAGATGGGGCAATCTTGAGCTTAGATCTTGTAGTTTGAAGAATTACTTAGGAAGAATGGTTCTTGTATAGCATTGTTCACATGTGGAAAAGGAAGTCTATAGTGGTTGTATGATAGCTTCTAGTCATGATCTTGAAGTCGCGGGCAGCCATAACTTGATGTGTAGAGGGTCTTATGGTGGATTGCGGACAGGATCAGATTGAAGTTTGTTAAGAAGCAATTCTGTTGACATTGAAAGCTAGCAGAAGAAAACTCCCTAGAAGGAAGAAACCTTGAAGAACTAGACTCAATGGGGAAGATGCCAGATAGCTTGCATAGGCGAAGAATCCTATGTGGTCTGATGGTGGAGTGCAGGCAAGCCTGGAGATGGTCAGGATAGTGAAGGGGGATGTTGCACGTTGCGCTTGGGGTGGGGAGGGATGGGATTGTGGCCTGTGGCATGAGGACAAGATGGCTGCAACCTCCGGGCCTGCAGGGGGAGCAGCGCTGGAAGACGCAGTAGGAATGGGCATCGCTGGGCCAGCAGAGGGAGCTGTTGAGGCTGTGGCAGATGCTGGATCGTCATCTTTGTTCGGGTGCATAAGAGAAAGGGGGGAGATAGTGGAGAGGGAAGAGTACCTGTGTCCAGGTAAAAAGAGAGAGCGGGGAGAGGGAGAGAGTGTGGCCTGCTGGAAGCTGCTGGGCCGTCAGGTGGAGCTGTAGCCGCAGCGACGTGAAAGCAGAAGGCTGTGTCGGATGCCAGGTCGTAGTCTGTGGAAGCTGTGTGAGAATCCAGGTCTGGAGCTGGTTTGGGCCTAGTTGATGGTGGTGGAATACGGCAGTGGAGGCCGCAGGGGATGTCATCATGGTGGACCTTGGAAGCATGATATTATCAGTTGGTGGGCAACATGGGTGGAGGTGGATGTGGATGTGGTTGAGCCCCAGGGAAGAGTGGCAGCCTTAGGCGACCAACCCGGAGAGCCTGAGAAGTACACTACATGACCAAAAGTATGTTGGACACTTGCCCCTCAAACATCTCATTCCAAAGTCATGGCCATTAATATGGAGTTGGTCCCCCCTTTGCTGCTATAACAGCCTCCACTCTTCTGGGAAGGCTTTCAACTAGATGTTGGAACATTGCTGCGGGGACTTGCTTCCATTCAGCCACAAGAGGATTAGTGAGGTCGGGCACTGATGTTGGGTGATTAGGCCTGGATCGCAGTTGGCGTTCCCAATTCATCCCAAAGGTGTTCGATGGGGTTGCTGTCAGGGCTCTGTGCAGGCCAGTCAAGTTCTTCCACGCCGATCTCGACAAAACATTTCTGTATGGACCTCGCTTTGTGCATGGGGGTGTTGTCATGCTGAAACAGGAAAGGGCCTTTCCCAAACTATTGCCACAACGTTTGAAGCACAGCATTGTCTAGAATGTGATGGTATGCTGTAGCGTTAAGATTCCCCTTCACTGGAACTAAGGGGCCGAGCCCGAACCATGAAAAACAGCCCCAGACCATTATTGGGAGCATGGTATTATCAGGAGGCGGGCAACATGGGTGGAGGTGGATGTGGTTGTAGCCCCAGGGAGGAGTGGCAGCTTTAGGCGACCAACCGGAGAGAGGGAGAAGTACTGTAGTTTAGTGGAAGAAAAGTGAGAAGGGAGCAAGATAAGAGAGAAATGAATCATGGCAGGATGGATCTCCATGCCATTACATAGCGATAGGCATTCCTAGATTGTGTGAGTCTAAATAGTATGGTGGCCAATAAAAGGTTAACATTAGCATGATGCGACATCTGTGTTTACACAGGCAGCCCAATTCTGATTATTTTGCCACAAATTGTTTTTTTGATCAATCAGATCAAGTCTTTTGCAGCTAATTTGGCAGAAATCAGAAGTGGGCTGCCTGCCATGTGTGACCTGCCCTTATGTGGACTATGGCTTGGTGAAGAGGAAACATTGGGTAGGCAGGTAGCTTGCTGGTCCGTGATACGAGAGGAACGAGGTATAAACAACCCGAAGGCAGCAACGGACTGAATATAAAACTAAAGCAGGGCTCTCCAACCCAGTTCCTGGCGAGCTACCGTCCTGAAAGTTTTCGCACCAACCCTAATCTAGCACACCTGATTCTAAGAATTAGCTGGTTGATAAACTGAATCAGGTTAGTTACAACTGTAGTTGGATTGAAAAGCTGCAGGAAGGTAGCGCTCCAGGAACAGGGCTGGAGAGCCCTGCTCTAAAGCATGAAACACCAAGAACCAACTGATTTCAACAGCGAGGCTGAGAGGCGAACGGCGTAGTAGAGGTTTGTGAGCAAGACATGATGGGAGAAGGTGTTTTGACAGACAATATTACAATAACAGGGACTGGATTGGGTGAGTAGATACACAGCCAATGATTGGCGAAGGGAGGAGTAGAAAATAGTTTGATAAGCAGGAGGGGAGGTGTTGTAAATGGTTTGATTGTTGAAAGGTTAAGAGACGTAGATTGTTCCAGGTGTGGTCTTTCCTCCAGGTCTTTAGTTACGTTACACATAACAACACTTCGTTCATGCTCAGTAAAGTACATACTGTAGCTGTGTGTGCGTCTATTAAACATTTTGTTGCTTGGGGACTGCAGAATAAGTATTCCATATATTTCCTCCAGTAGGCTCTGTGTCGTGTGGTTTTCTCAGTTTCTTTCCAGGCCGTTGTGTGTGTGTGTGTGTGTGTGTGTGTGTGTGTGTGTGTGTGCGTGCGTGCGTGCGTGCGTCTGTGTGTGTGTGTGTGTGTGTGTGTGTGTGTGTGTGTGTGTGTGTGTGTGTGTGTGTGTGTGTGTGTGTGTGTGTGTGTGTGTGTGTGTGCGTGACGCGGAGCATGGATAATGGCGTTCACAGTTCCGTAAACCAATTCGACATGACGTGTATGGGAATAGACTCTGTGTCTCTCTCAGTGTTTCTTCATGTTTCCAACTCGGCATGGCTTCAGCTACGTCTCAGTATCTCAGGAGGACAAGGAGAGGGATTGGACTTCAGATGGGGCTGTGATAGGGAAGGTGCGTGCATGCGTGTGCTTTGTGCACACGTCTGTATGTATGTGTGTGTGTGTGTGTGTGTGTGTGTGTGTGTGTGTGTGTGTGTGTGTGTCTGTATGTGTGTGTGTGTGTGTGTGTGTGTGTGTGTGTGTGTGTGTGTGTGTGTGTGTGTGTGTGTGTGTGTGTGTGTGTGTGTGTTACAAACGAGGCCAACTGAGACACACTGCCAACACTAGGCTCGTTCATGGAAGCCATGATGTAAAAATGACTGTTCGTATCATGTCACTTACAGTACACAAATATTAAGTGAAGAGACTTTACAAGCTACGCAATGCATTCGTGTAGTATGCTTCCATTGGAACAAAATGACACAACAGCCAACTTGAGCTGTAAGAAACGACATCACTCCAAGGGAGAGGGCTAGCAAAAGATAAGAGGGTCACGCCAAGTACAAGTTCTCTAACAAAGGGAGAATCTATAATTCTCTGAAAAATAAGTACTATTTCTAAATCGATGAGAGGTCCTCTATGATTACAGCTATTGTGAAATGTCAAAGAAAAAGATAATCATCACATCATTTCCCTCCAGACAGACTCATTATCTTGCTCAATTACAACCAATCACACCGAACTGAGAAATGACCTTTGTGTGTGCGCGCGTGTGTGTGTGTGTGTGTGTGTGTGTGTGTGTGTGTGTGTGTGTGTGTGTGTGTGTGTGTGTGTGTGTGTGTGTGTGTGTGTGTGTGTGTGTGTGTGTGTGTGTGTGTGTGTGTGTGTGTGTGAATTAGTGCTTACGTAGATGATGGCTCGTTAATCTTTTTGCTTCAGGATCCTCACAAAGATGTGTCTGTGTCAGAGTAGAGAGAGGTGGATGTGGGTTTGCAAAAAGGAAATGAAGACTACTACTTCTAAATGTGATGGTTCCAGACAACACTGGTGATATTGTTTGAACTGTTGAGAATTCATGAGATACTGTATATGTTGTTGTTAACAAAATGGTTCTTATATGGCGCTTTTCTAAAACCCAAAGATGCTTTGTTGGTTGTAATGGGTCAGTGGTTGGATGTGAGGTTAGTGTAAAAGTTAAGGTTCCCCTTACAGAAAAAAAACACATCAATTTCAGGTGATCACATGTGAAGTAAATGTGATAACGTGACATGTAAAACCAGGGGCGCAACTTTGGTTTTGGAAGGGGGGGCATAATTATGATTAGATTTTTTTTTCAGTCGGATAAACTTTCCAAACAGCCTACCCAACCGCTCGTAGGCTTCCGCATGGTCCTAAATCACGACGTTGCCTCTTTTTGTATCACATTCCAATGCTAAAACTGGGGGGGGGGAAAAATGTAATTTCAGATTGTGGGGGGTACCATGTCCACAGGGAAAGTTGCACCCCTGTGTAAAACCAGCATGATAATATGTTTTCACATGTGAAAATGTTAGCTCAACATGTGAAAACTTTTATACATTTCACGTGTTTTTTTTTGTAAGGGAAGTAATGAAATGGTATGGGGGTTTTAAGGTAAGTGGTACACTGCTCAGAAAAAGTTGTGTTCAAATATTGAATCAATGACAATATGATTACATTTGACATGTTCATTTAGTACAGACGTTTCAATATGACCCCACCTGGGTTTTGAACTCATAACCAGTGCCATTTTAGTTATCAGTTAATCATTGATTCTATTCACTTATTTCAGCAATTTGGAGGTTTTCAGAGACATCCTAATGACTCATTTTTGTTTGCGGGGAATCATGTAAAAATGTGAATGCACATGTGAAACTTTATGTGAAATATCATCACATGGGAAGTGTTCCAAAACCACATGATTTCACATTGGAAAGGTTATGTGATCACTTGTAAAAATCCATGTGAAGTGTTCGGAAGATTTAGCAAAATGTGTGAAAATTTCACATGTGAAATCATGGCCATTTTTTCTGTAAGGGTTAGGTTAGTGGTTAAAAATCACATTTGTAAATTAAACATTTTATTCTTCTGCCCTTTCTAGCATGGGCGTACTTTATGAATCGCAAGGAGAAACACCACTGATTGCTGCTGAAGGAGGGATGTCATGTGTCACTTTGATTGACAGGTGGTGGAGGGGCCAGCTGGTTAATGTGGATCGTCATCATCATGCATCATCGAATGCATCACCAGGCGCGTTATATAGAGACCTCCCAAAAGCACAGCGCAACCTCTCCTTGAGAAATGTTCTGAACCCTCCAAGGGGAGTAATGGGGAAGGACACACAGGACAGGCACACACAGACGCTGTAGAAAAAATATATTGATTCAACGTACAATTGCAAGGTAACCAGCTGCAATTGGATTGTGAGTTGCTCAACATTTGGGCATATGGGCATAACCCAGTGGTGTAAAGTAATTACGTATAAATACTTGAAAGTACGACTTAAGTAGTTTTTTGGGGTATCCGTACTTTACTATTTATATTTTTGACAACTTCTACTTCCTTTTACACCATACATTTTCCCTGACACCCAAAAGTACTCGTTACATTTTGAATGCTTAGCAGGACAGGAAAATTGTCTAATCACACACTTATCAAAAGAACATCCCTGGTCATTTCTACTGCCTCTGATCCGGCGGACTCACTAAACACGTGCTTTGTTTGTTAATGATGTCTGAGTGTTGGAGCATGCCCCTGGCTATCCGTAAATACAAAAAACAAGAAACGTATGCTGTCTGGTTTGCTTTATATAAGAAATGTGAAATTATTTATACTTTGATACTTAAGTATATTTAACACCAAATACTTTTACTCAAGCAGAATTTTACTGGGTGACTTTCACTTTTACTCGAGTCATTTTCGATTAAGGTATCTTTACTTTTACTCAAGTATGACAATTGGGTACTTTTTCCACCACTGGCTGAACCAAAATACAATTCAACCTTAGAACGTTTGTTCACTCAACTTTTTGAGGTTGAGGGAACCTACAATTCAATTTGAGAATATAGTCTACCTTTTTGCATATTTCCCAGTGTGCCTTTTGTGTGAAGTGTAGTTACCACCAATGGCTGTATTTGTTAGTGACAGAGACATGGTTGTTGTATTCAATGGCTTTCAGTCCTGTAGCCTTCACCAAGTAAGTGTCTAAGTGAATATTTTATCTTCAATTAAACACTTTAAACAATACATTACAAATACACACTAACACAGTGGTCTGATACTCCTTGGTTACAGGTCACATCAGGCTTGCAAATCACATAATGCTGGCTTGCAAAGTGACATGTAATTCCTATTGGAATCCAGACAGAATGAGGAGATCCAACAATTGGAACGTTTAATGACCCACAACCTACATTGAGAATGACTGCCAGGATAAGGAGAAGTTAATATTGAGCCGACCTTAATCATATAAACTGGAACAGCCATCTCAATAACGGGTGCAATAAGGCCAACTATTAACATGTTGGATTAGTTTAGAAACATGTATGTTATTTATGTTTGTGTAGCATCAGATTAATCAACCAATCAAATTATATGCAAAAACACAGGTATTGCAACAAACAATTCTGAAAATCAACCTGCGATAATGAATGCTGGGAAATATGATAATGATGGGCGTGTTTTGAGTGATATTTTAGCAAACATGAATCTGAAATTTTACTCAACAAGCTTATTCAAATTCGTCTCACTTTGAGCAGAGTGTGTTGAGTAACAAAATGTAAAACAGTAGCTGAAATGATTGTTCTTTTCAAGTTCATTCAACTCACAGAATAACGCTGATTAAGCAATTGCTTAAATCGGCTATTTAAAAAAACTTTTTTTTTACAGTGCACACTAACATAAACTCTAAAACACACACACTCAAGGTCTTGGGTATCAGAACAGTATTATGCTGTGTTACTGTCACAATATAAGAACATCATTGTCAAGCTAATCGCTTTGCTTGACAATGTCATGCTGTCAAAATCATTTACATGGGATGGCAAATGAATAATTTCAGCACGAATAAGAAACACGCTCATGCAACTGTAACATTGGATTTAAATGTCTCATTACGTGACGCACAGTTCATGTGACACAGGTTAATTCTACAACGACAAGAACATTCTCAAGTACATTTCGGATTGACATTTCTGACAAATTCAGAGTTACATTACAAAAATCTATGAACCAACCGGCGGATGAATGACAGAATCAATCAATCAACTAACCAAGCATCAGAGGAAAATGATTGTTTGGGTGCCGGTCTGTTTTGGTCGAGACAGATCTTTTATGGTTATCTTCTCCGGCAGGAAGTGTTGTTGAGAACAGAAACAGTCTGGCACTTAGGCTAGTGTGACAACGTGCTAACATCTGTTTGAAATAATCTGTTTTTGACGCGTCGGAGGCACAGAGGGATCCTATCTCTAGCAAGAGTATGTCAATGGATGCTTTCTACTTTAGTCTAGTGCACTTCTGCTGTTGACATTCTTGATGCAAAAAACAACAACATATTTAGTGTGAGGCTTTTAGTAGCACTGAAACCATAATGTAAATCAATGTTCAGCGTGAGGGGTGTGGTTGGTTTCTAATTCTATTTTGATCCACAGGGCAATCTGAAATGGTTCCCTATTCCCTATGCAATGCACTACTTTTAGCCAGAACCATTAATAGACCGGTCATAGCACTATGAGGGTTGGCAAATAATAGTGCATATATAAGCAATAGGAAGCCATTTAGGCCTCAACCGTTAGTTGGCGTTCTTCTTCTGCTGCTCCTGGAAGAAGTCATTGCAGGCTACGGTCAGGGTCGCCACCAGAACCACAAACTCATTGAAGTCCACCTCGTTGTCTTTGTTGGAGTCCAGAACATTCATGATCTTCTCCAGCAGCATGGGATCTTGCTGAGACTGGAAATGAAAAGAAAGAACAATTAATCAATCTATCAAAGATCTATCCACCAATCAATATTTTCAAACCCTGATTAAGTCAATTTGATAATGTAAGGGATGGGGCTGGGAGAATGTAACCACGCTCAAATTCATAGGCACAGCCATTATGCAAGGGTTGAAAGTCAATGAGATCAACATCGTTTTGAGTCTATAAAGTCTTTACAAAGATATAGGCATATCTCATAAATGAAACAACCATTGAACAGCTGCAAATCTTCCAGACTGTAACTCTAGTGTTCTGTTCCCCTGGGCTTATTCCAGTTGACGTCAGGACACGCACAGGTCTCTGACTTACTCTACTACTCCACACAGCACTACCAGGAAATGGACCGTCCTGAATCCTGATAGGTCTTATATCGCCTATTGACCGGTCTGGATTCAGCTGCCTGGCCAATAAATAAGTTCCCTCCGGACAACAGACTGCAATTAGGCCCTGTGTCAATCTCCCAGCATGAGATCTGAGATGGAGATCTGAGGAGAGACGCCTCAGGCTCTGAGTCATTGGATTCATGGTGCTGAAGTCCCATCCAGGATATTAGAAGGATAGGATATTACCACCTAAGGCACTGACTGGCACAGCACCTCACCACACAGCCAATGTCCACTGGAAGCTAGTGTGACAGTGGTAATAATCAATGACACATGAGCTGAGACCTGTCAGAGGTGTGTGTGTGTGTGTGTGTGTGTGTGTGTGTGTGTGTGTGTGTGTGTGTGTGTGTGTGTGTGTGTGTGTGTGTGTGTGTGTGTGTGTGTGTGTGTGTGTGTGTGTGTGTGTGTGTGTGTTTGCCCGTGTGTGTGAGTTGGTGACCGTTGGATGGCTTCTTTCAGTCAAGCCAAGCCAGTCTGGGATACAGAGCCCTGTGGTGACTTCAGGCTGTGGTGATATGGAGCTAATGGAGGTATGTAACACACACAAACACACACACACAAACACACAGCTCAGGGGGCCATATCCTGATTTGATAGTTTGATTGGATATGTGCAAATCTTCATTGACATTTACTTGAAAAGTTACTTTTTGGCCCAAGTTAACAACGTTGGATCTAATTCAACAGTAAGCAGTATCTATCGCCTCAGCATACAGTGTGATTGATCAATGACAGAATTACTCAGTGATAGGTTATGAATTTTAAATGTTTTAATCACTAATTAGCTCAATGTTGACCCTAGGATATGAAGCTACAGTATGAGTCTGCATCCCACATGGCCACATATTCACTACATAGTGCATTACTTGTGACAAGGAGTTTATCGGCAATAGGATTACTTTTGACAAGTAGTTTATTGGGACTAGGAATACTTTTGACAATTAGTTTATAGGGACTAGGATTACTTTTGACAATTAGTTTATAGGGACTAGGAATACTTTTGACAAGTAGTTTATATGGACTAGGAATACTTTTGACAAATAGTTTATAGGGACTAGGATTCTTTTGACAAGTAGTTTATAGGGACTAGGAATACTTTTGACAAGTAGTTTATAGGGACTAGGAATACTTTTGACAAGTAGTTTATAGGGACTAGGAATACTTTTGACAAATAGTTCATTGGGACTTGGATTACTTTTGACAAGTAGTTTATAGGGACTAGGAATACTTTTGTGACGCGTCCTAAATGTGTGCAAGACTGGTACCAGGACACCGTCTCTATACTTGTCAGAGGTACGTCAGTGGATGGAGACTAGTGACATCAGAAGGGAGTAGTCTAAGTCTAGATTTGGAGGTGATGTGGGCCACTGCTGATGATGCGTAGACACCTGAGGCTTCCTTCTATCAGAGTGAGGGAGGAGATGTAGTGAGAAAACACGAGGGAATAGAGGGGGAGAGGAAAATCGAAGGAGGAGAGATTTGTCTCTTCAACCCCTCACTCACAGAGGGCAGTGGAGAGTAACAAAATAATGAAGTTATACTCAATTTAACCAGAACTCAAAACTTCACAGCAAGGAAACTAATCCAGCATAATGTAGAAGGAGAATATCAAATAATTGCCCTATGCATTAGTGTTTCTTTCTTGCTTTCCTTTTTGGACAAGTGGATAACTCTACCATTCTCTTAATCAACTGTGTTCTAGTTGTATGCTTTCTGTAGATGTAAGACTAGGATCTTAATACAAGCCAGTTTTCTACAGCAGGAAAATATTCCTGCAGCAACAGAAAATGTGAATTATTATGTGGATTATAATTCATGGATACATTTATTAGGGGTTGATACATTTTTCGTTAGGGCAACTCAAGTCTGACATTTTAAAGTGGAAATGACAAACTTTAGAAACCTTTTTAAACCTTGAATACACTACAAGTTTGCATTTCCTGCTATGCAGGAAAATTCTCGGCGACAAAAGAGTGATCAAATTGTAGCCACTGAGGTATATTGAAGAACATAAAAACGAAATTGCCACTCTTCACATCTTTGAGAATCATGTAAATTGTGTGTCGTAGGCCTAGGTCTAAAATTAGAACAAAATTAACATAACAGACAACATGAATTTGTACAACAACGAGTTGAGTGAGTGTGTTTTTTTAAACACTGGACATTTGCAAATTCAATATGCACTTAGTTGTCTTGTTCATCTTTCAAGTCTCAATGGGTAATCAAGTAGGATTAAGAAGCCCCCGAACATATCCACGAGTCTGCATAATCCTCACTGTTGATCACCATGAAATCAACGGAAGGAAAGAAAACAAGTTGAAAAGTTCACGCTCCACTAAACCAAAGCATTTCCAATAATGAACATGTTGTCGACGTAACGACAGCCGGACGTGTTGTTATTATTTCATCTAAATACGTGGGTTCCACTACTCCAACTGTCACAAGGATGTCTCTAATTCAAGACAACATATTACTTCAGGTTCAGCACACAGCTAATGTGCTACATCTATTCAAAAACATGTCACTGTTTGAGGAGGAGAGGGCAATACCTTGTGCCACTTTTTACTACGTGGTGCCAAGTAAAAACAGCTTAACACGAATAGAACGTACACAGTCGTTTTCCTTTTTCCTGTTCACGTTTTACAGTTTCACAAAAACAACAGTGTGTCACGCCCTGGCCTTAGTTATCTTTGTTTTCTGTATTATTTTAGTTAGGTCAGGGTGTGACATGGGGGATGTTTGTGTGTGTTTGTCTCGTCTTGGGTGGTTGAATTGTCTAGGTTTTTTTTGTAGAGTTCATGGGATTGTGTTCAGTGTAGGTGTTTAGGAAAGTCTATGGTTGCCTAGATTGGTTCTCAATTAGAGACAGCTGTCTATCGTTGTCTCTGATTGGGAGCCATATTTAAGGCAGCCATAGTCATTAGGTAGGTTGTGGGATATTGTCTAGGTGTATTGTTTAGTGTCAGCACATTTTGTTTGTATAGCGTCACGTTCGTCGGTTTTTTGTTAGTTTGTAAAAGTGGTTGTTTCGTCTTCATTAAAAAAGAGAAGATGTATTGCTATCACGCTGCGCCTTGGTCCTCTCTTTCACCATACGACGATCGTGACACAGTGAAATAGTGTCATAAGAGGTCAGACATTTTTTCCTAGGCCCATTCATGTAAGGTCCTCAGAAATATACCGATTATGGGCCTTTCAACTGTTAAACCTGGTCAAGTGAAGAGAATATCAAAATACTGTAAAACTATATTGAAAATGATAAATGATGGATATTGGACATCTTCTTCACCGTGTGGAAGACAGTGAGTTCACTGTTCAATAGTTGTTTCAGCTCTCCCGTGTTGAGCTTGTATTTGTCTCCGTCGCTCCCGGAGTAGTTGTAGAAAACTGTTCTACTGTAAGCATGTCCAGAGCACCTTCACGTCGGCCTGGCTTGATGGTGATAAGTAGTACTTTAAAGTATTTTTACTTAAGTTCTGTACACCACTGTAAATACTGTATATATGATGGTGTATATAGACAGTATAGACAGTATATGAATAGAAAAGGTGTGTACAGCATTAGTTATATAGGATGAGCCTTGACTAGAATACAGTATTTACACTGAGTGTACAAAACATTAGGAACACCTTCATAATATTGAGTTGCAACCCCTTTTGCCTTCAGAACAGCCTCAATTTGTCGGGGCATGGACTCTACAAGGTGTCCAACTCGTTCCACAGGGATACTGGCCCATGTTGACTCCAATGCTTTCCACAGTTGTGTCAAGTTGGCTCGATGTCCTTTGGGTGGCGGACCATTCTTGATACACACAGGAAACTGTTGAGCGTGAAAAACCCAGCAGTGGTGCAGTTTTTGACACAATCAAACCGGTGCGCCTGGCACCTACTACCATACCAACCTTTTTCAAAGGCACTTAAATATCTTGTCTGGTCCATTCACCCTCTGAATGGCACACATACTGTATATAATCCATGTCTGAATTGTCTCAAGGCTTTAACATCCTTATTTAAACTGTCTCCTCCCCTTCATCTACACTGATTGAAGTTAATTCAACAAGTGACATCAATAAGGGATCATAGCTTTCACCTGGAGTCACCTGGCCAGTCTATGTCATGGAAAGAGATTTGTACACTCAGTGTACATATGAAGTGGGTAAGACAGTATGTAAACATTATTAAAGTAACCAGTGTTCAATGACTATGCACATAGGGCAGCAGTCTATAAGGTGCAGGGTAGAGTACCGGCTAGTAACAGTGACTAAGTTCAGGGCAGGGCACTGGGTGGAGGCTGGCTGGTGGTGACTATTTAACAGTCTCTCTGTCCCAGCTTTGATGCACCTGTACTGTCTCCACCTTCTAGAAGGTAGCGGGGTGAACAGGCCATTACTCGGGTGGCTGAGGTCCTTGATGGTCTTCTTGGCCTTCCTGTGACACCGGCTGCTGTAGATGCCCAGTGTGCTCCCGGTGATGCGTTGGGCTGCCTGCACCACCCTCTGGAGAGCCCTGCAGATGCAGACGGTGAAATTACCGTACCAGGAGGTGATTCAGCCCGACAGGATGCGCTCTGTAGAAGTTTGTCTTTTTATTTATTTATATTTTACCTTTATTTAACTAGGCAAGTCAAGTTGTTGCCTACCTTCACCACCTGGGGTCGGCCCGTCAAGAAGTCCAGGACCCAGTTGCACAGGGTTTGGAGAAGTTCTAATCGTCACAGTGGGAACAACATCCTCTATGCACTTCCTGATGTACTCAGCCACCTAGACAGTGTATACATCAATACTCTAAGATGTCATAATTAAAGGATATATGTAAACCTAACCGGATTACTCTCGCATTGGATCGAGACGAATGAGTCACCGCCACAATTTAAACGACGATATTCTGTAAATTATTCTGTAGATTACACAGTTTACAGTGACATCAGTTCACATTGAATTTGATTTCCCAACAATATGCTCCGCACATCAACTTGTTATAATATTAGACAGAAAAACGAAGAACTTCACATGCAGTTTCAGGTATTCATGAAAAACTATACATTAGGGGGATTTTCCGTTGCAGCCCTCAGAAGGGAGTTTGTGTCCACAAAACGGAATGTTTTGGAATCAACATTCCAATAAAGTAAGTGTAAAACTTCAGAAACTACCTTCTCTGTTCCAGAGCAGAACCGTCTTTCGTGCAATGATACTTGACTGCCCTCTAGCGTTCTCAGAGAGCCTGTGCAGTCAACATGTGTTTCATGACGCTATAATGCTCCATGACCATCGCAAAACGCTGGATCAGAATTCATTACCTTATTTGGTTCATTTAGATAATATAATAATAATAATATAAAGCCTCCTTTGAGTTAGAGAGTGATCACTTGAGCTCCACCATAGAAACCATCTCTGTGGTCCGCTCCACTTGCCTCCTTTCACTTCTAACCATCAGACCTTATTCTAACCAGCATGATGCAAGACGAACCACACAAAAACACAAGTGTAATGCAGCATGAATAATGTGGAGCCTTTGAACTCAAAGTCACTTTTGACAGCTTTCTATGATTTATTACTGTTGACCTCCAACAACAAGTCCATAAGAGAAAGAGAGGAGAGAGAGAGAGGAAGAGAGGAGAGGGAGAGAGGAAGAGAGAGAGAGATGGGAAGAGAGGGACAGGAAGAGAGGAGATGGAGAGAGAAAGAAAGAAAAAACGAAAAATTGGAAAACATATATTTTTTAAAAGTTGTTTTTAATTAATAATCAACTGATTTAACCAAAATTATCAAATTTGACAGTTCACAAGTTTCTGCATTAATACATGAGGACCAACGTTTGGCTTTGACCACAGTGTATTGTTTCTCCTCAATGCCAGTAAAGAAAACACACTTGACTTTGTCTTTGTCACTTCTGAACAGCGGGAGGCAGCTCTCTCAGATCTGGGTCAGAAATGTGGGAGGGGGAGGGGGGGAGGAGGAGGTGGCGCCTCGATCTACATAAGAGGCTAAGATCGACCGCCAACCTAATTTGGCACTACGGCACCAGATTATTTGCCTTTTGCAGAAAAACAAACATTACATTACAGCTGGAAGTATCTTTGCCATTCTTGTGGAGTCTGTTGCAACCAACCCAGATATAAATGAATCCTCTGAGACTATTAGACTTTAGTTGGGACACAATGAGTGCAGGCGGTTTGTTCAGCGGTGTGTCTCTCCCCTGGATGTCTCACCTGACCGTGGCTAACCTGACCCTGACCCTGGGTCTGGGGCTCCCGGAGCAGTCCGTCCTCCAGCCGGCGTGGGACTACCTCCTGCAGCACCACCAGGCTGAGCTGCGGAGCCCTCTGTTTCCTGTGGTCATCTCTGTCTCTACCTACCTTCTTCTGGTGACCCTCTACACCCTGCTAGACCTTCTGGCCCCCAGCTGGCCAGCCCTCAACAGCTACAAGCTCCACCCAGACAGACCTGTCACCTGGGACAACATCTGGACCACCCTGTATCTCACAGCCTACAACCACCTGGTCTATATCTTCCCTGCTGCTGTGGGCCAGTGGCTGTGGAGGCCTCCTATCCCGCTCCCCCGTGACGCACCCACTCTAATGAGCTTCCTCCTGGGCATCCTGGGGTGCATGGTGGTATTTGACTTCCAGTTCTACCTTTGGCATCTTCTACACCACAGAGTCCCATGGCTGTACCGTACCTTCCATGCCATGCACCACCAGTACCTTCAGCCCTTCAGCCTGGTTACCCAGTATGTGTCCGCCTGGGAGCTGATCAGCTCGGGCTTCTGGACCACTGTGGACCCCCTCCTGCTGCAGTGCCACTGCCTGACCGCTTGGGGCTTCATGGTGTTCACCATATGTGTGTCCACTGAGGACCACTGTGGCTACGACTTCCCTTGGTCGCTGCACCGCCTGGTGCCCTTCGGCCTGTGGGGCGGACCCCCCAAACACGACGCTCACCACCGGATGCCCGGGACAAACTTTGCCCCGTTCTTCTCCCACTGGGACTGGCTGGGGGGGACTAACATGGTGCCCACCCCCTCCAAAGATAAATATGTTGAGGAAGGTCTGAAAGGGAAGAAGGATAAAGGACCTTGAGTGTTGCTTTTTTTTCTCCTCCCTCTCTCCCTTGACCGCTTTTTGTGTGTATTTCATCCAATCTTTCTCCCTTCCTTACTCCATCTCTCCTGTCTTTCTCTCTGTCCACCTCTCTCTCTCTCTCTCACTCTTCCCTCTTTTCCATCTTTCTTTGTGTTCATGAAATGTAATGACTTTACACTAACTGCGCTCTGTAGCGCTCTATCAGATCTCTGGTTTTGTATGATATTGATTTGTTTGGGATTAATCTGTGTTTTTTTTCATTGGTTTCCATGGCATTCTCAGGTCAGACTTCCCTGCATTTGAAATGTGTGTTATATTAATACCGCTAAAAATCCATGCTGAATGGAGTTTTATATTTTTGCTAAGTTGTTTGCTATTGACATTTTCCTATGTTTCTCTGTTTTGAACTCTTTTTGAATAATTTCTTTGGGGGTAAATCCTATGACATACTGTATGGATAACCTGATATAGCATAACTGTCTGTTGGTAGATGAGAGACATGTAAACATAAGACTGCACAAATGTTTTATAGGTATTTTAATAACTCATGTAGTATTTTTGGAAAATGTGTGTTTTGTTGAAATAACACAGTTGAAGAATTGCAGCACAGCAATTCAAGCAGGGTAACACAAGGGAAATGTGGGCGCGCGCACACACACACAAACAAACCAGAAAGCTGAATGGCAGTCTTTTAGCGGTGTCCAGTGTGCCGCCAGAGCGATGCGTGGGGCCAATACTAATTTATCATCCTCTCTTTCAGACGCTGTCAATAATCTCTTTGGCAGAGACCTCTACACTGCCCTCCCACGTCAAAACACCTTCCTTGTGATCCATGATCTTCAGCCTGGGGCCTAAACAAAAACCAAACACAACCATTTCTCTTTTCAAGCATGTCATTGGCAGAGCATCAAGAATACTTGGTATTCCTAGAGAGTGTGCTTTGTGTTCAAATAGATTATTAATATGGTAAACTGCCGAATATTTGTACTGTTGATGATGATTGGAGCAGAGGGTCGGTGAAGAGTTAGAGAGCAGGGTGAAATGTCAGCTGTGTTTTAATCAGATTGTCAAACTATTGTTGGGAAAGTGTCTACAATTTTGGAAATATTAAAGAAATATGAATGTTGATTGCCATTTAAAAGTCATCATCCGCTGTGAGATGGAATCCTTTCATCCTTTTCATTCGTTCTGTGTGCATTAACTATCGTTCGCCCAAAAGGGCCCCTCTTGGATTTTCATTCCATTAATTGACGCCGGCACAGCCGATGTGTGCTCTATCTACACGTTAATAATCCTCGCTTGTGTCACAGTTTTGAAACCCTTTGAACTTAACTTTCATATAGTTGAGAAATTATTTTCTAAAAATAAAAGGTACAATTACTATGAACTTTTTTGACACGATTCCAACGAGGCCATATGTTACAGCTTGTTTACAGAAGAGAGAGAAGCCAACCTGTTTTAATTAGCAATCTAGTGTCTCCGAACACCTGTGTGAAACAGAAAAATATTTCCAGTAAAGTGTTGTGACTGAAAAATACTGTTGGCTGCAACTGTGTACAAACCAGGGGCGCAACTTTGGTTTTAGTGAGGGGGACATAACTCTTTTTATAAATGTTTTTATATATTTTTTATCCAGTCGGATCCAACACTCCAAACCATCTACCCGACCGCTCGAAGGCGTCCGCATGGTCCTAGAGCACACCGTTGCCTAGTTTTGTGTCACATTCCAATGATAAAACTGGGGGGACAAAAATGCAATTTCAGAATGTGGGGGGGACATGTCCCCAGTGAAAGTTGCGCCCCTGGTAAAAACAGAGTACAGTAGGCTAAGTGTATCTTTGCATTTCCATCCATGATATCAAAATTATAGTTTTAACCATGTTTACATTGGTTACAAACAAGCTTATATTTGGGGTCTGGTGGGGTATGACAGTTGAACTAAGCTCATGATGAGGCATTTATTTATACATTATATTCTTCAAGAATCAATGGGTACATATCATTCATTTATGAGTCCAAAGATGGATGTAGCAACTGCCGATTGACCCTAAAAGAGTAGGCTAGCTAGCCTACACTCCTTCAGTACATCTTGGGCTGTGTCCACATGCAGTATCTTTCTTCACTAATACATGCAGTTTCACAAACAATCCACCAGAGGTCCTGCTAAGCATAAAGTACTATTTGAGACGTCATACCCTGGTTAAGAAATGAGAAGTAAGGTATGAATTAGACACAGACACACCTGGACTTCCATAAATAGGAAAAGGTCAGACATTAATTCATTTTATAACATGTATAGTTTATTCCTGTAACCTGAAGCAGACCACAGTTACTTCCCCTCATTGGAACATCTGCCATTTGGAGTTTCAGTCATGAAGTTCAATATTCAACAAATATTTATGTCATGTAATGTAATAGATACTGTTGAATAATTCAACACACACACACACACACACACACACACACACTTGACATTACATTCAATCACTATGAATTAACCTATAGTGCTACTATAGAATCTCTGTTATTTTAGGCAAAGAGGTCATATTGTAATTGCGGTTAAAACCTACAACATGTCACGACACACTGTGCCTTTTCTTGTTGTTATTCATAGAGTGACGGTACTTGCCGAACAAGTTTGGTGTGTCGAGGCATGGAGCGGAACTCAAGCATTGCAACACAATGTGCCTATTTTTGAAATGCGGCCCTTGAGGGACTGGTTGAAACAGAGACTCAGTGTGCGATTTAGTTAAGCGAAACCACATAGGTGAGTCATAAACATTACTGATAGAACTATTTGGCAGTATCTCCCCTGGCCACCTTCAGGACAGGACGATACCTTCCTGCCCTCATCCACAAAGTTTATGATATCAGCGTGATCTGGATGACGCAAAAACCTGTCAGTCACCATTTTACTGCCCCCCCCCTCTCTCTTCCTTTCTTTCTTTCTGTCTTGTTCCCTAACCTCCCCCTCCCTTCTGTTAAACCATCTGTCATAATAGATCCCTATCTTCTTGTCCCAAACTGTTCCATAACCTGCCAATAAATGGAAATGAATAATTTCATGATCATTGGGAGGATAATGTGTGACTTGTAAAACAATCCTCCCTCTCTCCCCCTCATGTGATGCAAATCCAGTGGTCTACCCTGTGAACACGAAGGGTTTCAGCACACTGATCATTTGACTGATACACAGAATAACACCCAACCGTCTCCCTGGAGATCTACAGAAGAGGCAGGATTTTCCTTGCAGCCCTACCATAACAAACCTGATTTAACAAATCAACGTCCTTAGAGTAATTATATCACAACAGTGGTCAAAATGCTGCTACAACAGAACTGGCTGTATGGGTACTCTCTTTTCTCATGGTATTTCATGGATCTGTAGAATCTGCTGGTTGTACAAACTATATACTAACCCAGTGCTGTAAAGTACTTAAGTTAAAATACTTCAAAGTACTACATAAGTCATTTTTGGGGGGTATCTGTATTTTACTTTACTTTTACTTTTACTTCACTACATTCCTAAAGAAAATAAAGTTATTTTTACTCCATACATTTTCTCTGACACCCAAAAGTACTTGTTACATTTTGAATGCTTAGCAGGACAGCAAAATGGTACAATTCACACACTTACCAAGAGAACATTCCTGGTCATCTCTACTGCCTCTGATCTGCCTCACTAAACACAAATGCTTTTGAAGTCTGCCCCTGGCTAGCCATAAATATGCTGTCTGGGTTGCTTAATATAAGGAATTTGAAAATATTTACACTTACTTTTGATACTTAAGAATATTTTAGCAATTACATTTAATTGTGATACTTAAGTATATTTAAACCAAATACTTTGACTATTTCTCAAGCAGTATTTTACTGTGTGACTTTTTTTCTATTAAGGTATCTTTCCTTTTACTCAAGTATGACAATTGGGTACTTTTTCTACCCCTGTACTAACATCCTCTCCCATTCCTGTCATACCTAGCATGCCTCATTGACATGCTACCTTTGTAGAGAGTTGTGTACACGTAATGCTCACTGAGAGTTTTACCTGAGTTAGTCTTCTGCCATATTGAAATCATGCTCTACAATGGACAACCTGGGCTAATCAGTCATCGGCAGACGCGGATCTACATAAAAGCTACCTTGTATTTTAAAGGAAAGGAGGTCTCGTTTAAAGTAATAGTGTGTGTACCGTACTCCTATTACCTCTGTACTAGCCACCCTCACTACTCTCTTCAATCAGGTTTCGTAGGGGCCCTCTGTGACTATACGATTAGCATATAATGACAGGCTTTTTAAAGGGGCCCTTCCTGTTTGTCTGAAGGAAATGTAGTCAGGAAGTGGTCCTGTCTGTGACAGCCTAGTTGTGTGAACCAGATATTTTACTTACAGAGAATAGTGGCAATAGGCTGGGGGAAGGTGACACCCCACAGCAATATATAATCTCTGAAAGAACCTGGAGTAATCTATCCTCCCTGAAAACACAATGCTCTGCTCTCATATCAAAGGTTGCTGTGTACAGCCTTTCTCTTAACCAAACAATGAATACATCAGAAATTAAATCAATATTTATTGCTTGGTGCAGCGAAACGCTTATGTTACTAGCTCATAACAACGCAGTTTAATGTCAAACAGCACACAAATAATAGCCCAAAAACTTACAAAAACATATATTTTTTAAACTAATCAAGAAATGTCGGAACGAATCCGATTAACAACCCAAATAACACTGTTCCTGGTATATTGAATATGCACTGAACAAAAATATAAAGTCACCTTGTCAGAGAGATTGACATGGTTATCAAAACGTCATGCCAGGGTAAGCCTACACGAAACACAGCCCTTATTTTAAGTGTTTCTAAAATCCCCTGTGGGAAAAATTAATGGTGTATAAAAAATGGAACCATTTCCCTGTTTGACCGCTAGGTTTTATGGGTATTATGACACCTCCACTGTGGGGCTCTATAGCACAATGGTAACACTTGGGTCATTGTGTTGGACTACAGGAGATGACTGGGTTCACCTTGTCTAATCATTATCTTGAGATAAAAGACAGGATCCAGTCTCGCCACCAAACAATCCTCCTTATCTTCTATCATTCTCCATTGTAACATTTTAACTTTAACTTGATAATTGAAATATCAGCAGGAAATAGCACTTTTCAATGGTCATAAATGTAAGATGCAGAATTGTATTATGCAAGACGGTGGATAGTTAAGGGAGGGCAACATTCTAAGAAAAACAGAAAGGAAAACGCTGCACACTGCTGCTCATACTCCCAGTTGATACTTATTTATAACAATGTTTCGACCCTTAGGTCTGCATCAGGCATCCATATCCCAGGTGGGGGTGGAAGGTCCTAATATATATATATTTGGGCAGTACTCAGTGACATTACTTCCTGAAACAGGAAGTAAAAAAAAATATAACATAGGTTCACAATATTAACATTCAATGTATCTAAATATATGATCAATATTTACAGTAACATATACACGTACAATATTCAAATTAGTATGATAAAAAACATTCATTTTGACATTTTGAAACTATAAAAACGGTTTCAAGTCAAACTCCTCGTTAAGGCCAAGAGACAGTGTGTTGAGCCTGTGGATCCAGAAAGATTCCCTTTGAAGAAGTTTCCTCTCAAAGTCCCCTCCCCTGCGTGACATCTTGACCATTTCTATTCCAATGTATCTCAGAGAGCTAATAGGATGTCCAGCTTGTACAAAATTAACAGCAACCAGATTTTTTGTCTCACCGGTCCGTATATTGCTGCGGTGCTCACTGATCCGTGTCTTAAGGGTTCTACGGGTTTTCCCTATGTGAGACAGACCACAAGGACATTAAGATGTAAATAATATTGGTGGACATGCAGGTAATCAGATCTTAGATCTTTATCCTGTGTGGGGGTGGGTAAATTCATTACATTTGCATGTGAAGCTGCATTGAGCCACATTTGTAATTAACCTCCAGAACCTCGTCGAAGAAAGTTTCCCTTTTCTCTGGTGGATAATCAGATTTAACCACGTCTCTCATGTCTGGGGGTCTTTTAAAGACCATATGTGGGGGATATTTAAAGATGGGTTTCATTGCCTCCCGAGTGGCGCAGTGGTCTAAGGCACTGTATCGCAGTGCTAGCTGTGCCACTAGTTGGCAGTTGGCACTGGGTTCGAGTCCAGGCTCTGTCGCAGCCGGCCGCGACCGGGAGGCCTATTAATTCCGTCCATATATGTCCAAAATGTCCATTTATTTGGCGCGTTTGATCCAGAAAAAAACAGCTTCCAATTTGCGCAACGTCACTACAAAATATGTCAAAAATTACCTCTAAACTTTGCCAAAACATTTCAAACTACTTTTGTAATACAACTTAAGGTATTTGTAAACGTTACTAATCGATCAAATTGAAGACGGGTCTATCTGTTTTCAATACAGGAGGACAACAAACTAACGATACTTTTCTAGTCTTGCGCAACTCTCAAACAGTACACATAACGTTACACTGATTCCAGATGGCCGTTCTTCTTCATTGCACAAAGGAATAACCTCAACCTATTTCCAAAGACTAGTGACATCCAGTGGAAGCGGTAGGAACTGCAAACAGGTTGATTAGAAATCTAGTATCCCAATGAAAACTCATTGAACGGACGGTGACCTCAAAAAAAAAAAATCTGAATGGTTAGTCCTCGGGGTTTTGCCTGCTACATAAGTTCTGTGATACTCACAGACATGATTCAAACAGTTTTAGAAACTTCAGAGTGTTTTCTATCCAAATCTACTAATAATATGCATATATTATATTCTGGGGATGAGTAGAAGGAAGTTGAAATTGGGCAGGCTATTTATCCAAAAGTGAAAATGCTGCCCCCTATCCTAGAGAAGTTAAATGCCTTCCCCATCAGGGGACATGTTCTGCTTTTTCTTTAACTTTTGGTTGAAGGCCTTCCAACTGTGTTAGTCCTTCAAAACGATCATTGGCATGTTTTACCCAATTGTCTTTTGTCCCCTTTCCTTAAACCTTTGTGTGAGGTCTGTGGTCGGTTTCTGGTAAGAAGCATCAGAGCTGTATATTCTTCTGATCTGATACAATCAAGACTCTAGTATACGTGGGGAGGGAGATGGCCCCAGGGTTTCACAAGATGGTCTACAAAAGGTAGAGATATTCTCTGTCAGAGATCCATTACTGCTCACAATGGGCCTGCTTAGTATAGGTGGTGTCATGCTGTTGTGAATTTTGGACAGAGTGTATATGACAAGTGTGGTTGGGCAGTCAACTTTCATATATTAATATTCTGTCTTTGTCATTTCCACTTCATTCAAAAAAATGCAGACAATTTATCATGGAACAGAGACTTGAATTGATTAGTAGGGTCCTTAGGGAGTCTTTTGTAAAATTCATCACTGAGTTGTCTCAGAATTACCTTTTCATAGTCTGCTGCATTTTGTATCCCCACCGCACCTCCGTCGGCAGGTTTGATAATGATACTCGAGTCATTTTTGAGTTCCACAAGAGATTCTTTCTCTGCTTTGGACATATTGTGGAATACCTTGTTCTTTTTGGTAAAAATCTGCTTTTCCTCTTAAAATGGGTATTTTCCTTTGCCATGACCTCAGGGCGAGAGTCGAGTTTTGTCATTCAGGTTATCAATGGGAGAAACATTAGCACTATATTCTGCCTGGTTACTATTATAGTGCAATGGATTAACATTGGCAGGTGCATAGGGAGAAACCCCATTACAAAAAAACTAGGTCAATCTCAAACTGTGGCCCTTTAGGATTACGGCTGGGCTGGTGTTCACCCTTCCAGCATGCTCGTGGGGGAGTGCCAATTGGCTGTCTCCGGTCATCCCTGCAGAAACATACCTTCTGCTACTTGTAGTGCGCAATATCACGCAGCAATCTAACACACAGATCCCTAAAGAATTTAAGCTATGAAGAGTGTATATTGTAGTGTCTAGTTATACCAGGACAGATTAAGGTGTCTGTATAAACACAGAACTAGGGAGTGAGCTGGGTGGGCTGAACATGGTCATCTCTCTAGATCCTTATATTTTCCAGTAGACTACATTTAGTTTTACACAAACTCTACAGAATAAACCTGTTTCCACAGCGCAACATTGCACAGCTTACTCTATATTGAAATATCCCATCTCTGCAATACTCATAAAATATATCTACCTATTAAAAGGTGAGGAGTGTATCGCAGCAAACCAGTAATCAGAGGTTGTTCCTGCCTGCTCTCAAGAGGCTCCTCAAGACTAGTTATCTGTGGGAAAATCACTGACACCATGGAAACATGTCCCATCTCGCTCTGAAACACTCCCCAGCCTAGACTACCTCTGAATGACAGACAGAACGTTTTTGTAATAGATGAGAACCTTAAAAATCCCTGTAGTTTCACAGTTGTGCTGATACATTGACCTTCATGAAAAAAAACTCAAAATAAAAAGCTGTTAACTGATCCACAGAAACATCTGTCCTCAGATTGTCACACAAAGCCACCAGGACACATTTCACAAATTCCAGCCTGTGAATGAAGAAGACTATAATCACAGACAATGACTCTTGTTGTAAAGTCATTTGCCACCATGTGAGAGGAGTGAGTCAGTCTACCCCCTTCCATGAGCACCAGGGCATTGGAACATGATAAGGATTACGCAACAGAGACAAAGTTACACATTAAAAGAACAATAATAACTATAGAAACTAGCTAACACCATTAGCTGATTGTATGTCATACGTTTATTTAAGAAACAAACTTAAAAACAACAAACTTTTAATGGCTTAAAACAAATGGCACAAAAGTAAAAATGCACAGTGTTAATGTGTCTGGCCTACAGCCTATATGATCTCACTGAGGCGAATATACAGTATAAAGGCATAGAACAGTGGAGACAGGTAGATTATAGACTTAAAGCCAGTTTGGCCCCAACACTGCCCCTTCTAAATTATAGGTAACTCATCACCATAATACTCAATACTTTACACCTAACTGCATGACATTTGACACCAATTTCCTTTAACTTTAGCACAAAGTAAAAGTCTCTAACTGGGGATTTCATAAGACATGTTGTTTCCCCATGTGCTAGGCAATAACATGTCCGATATGCATTGTTGTTTGACCTCTTGATCTTCACATTAAGACAATATCTAACTAGATATTTACATCTTTCACATTTGCCCTCTAATGTCATTCATATGAAAATCACAAAAGGTGTAACAAGTCCAGGCTATATATATTCAGCCATTTTCACTAGTAGTCTAAGGCGACTCAGCGGTGGCCAAAATCCTAATTTAAAACTTACTAAAACTTACTCCTGACACACTGTTAGACAGATAAGTAATATAGTTCCTCTTTTGGGTGGTTCGCTTACTGTGCTGAGACCCATTTTCTCCTCTTCTGGACTCGATGTCCTGGTCCTGTGAGAAGTCAGGTTGTGCGTCTGTCCCACACAATAACACACCATCATGATCCCTTTCTTGTAAATGATTCTATTTCACAACAGTTATAGGAGAGACCCTTTTAGGTCTCTACATTTTTACAAGGCGCGTACAGCCAGTTCCAGTGCATCACAGTCCTTTTCAATGACCCTCTGCCAGCGTCTTTCCCAAGTCATCCACTACTAGCAGGTACTGCTCTGTGTGTTCCCAGACTCAGACACATAGGCCTTGCTCTTCCTGGAGTACTTCATGGAGCTGAAGGAGACCCTCATCCTCTCCACCGTCCTGCTGCTCCTACACAGCAGTGTGTTCTTCACATGGTTCCTGAAGTCCTCTGACACAAAGTAGTAGATAAAGGGATCCAGGCAGCTGTTGAGGCTGGCCAGACACAGAGTGGTGATGTAGAAGCCGTAGCCGTTGTTGACCACCCCGTCTTTGAGGAGGGAGTAGTGGACGACCAGCATGATGTTACTGGGGATGAAACACACCAGGAAGGTGACCAGCACGGTCACGATCAGCACCACGGCTTTCCGACGGTTCTTCCCGGCGCTCCCGTCCGCCATGGCGTTCCCGAGAGCATTGAGGAGGAGGATGTAGGCAAAGATGATGACCACCGAGGGGACCAGGAACACGATGCCGGCCATGAGGACGAAGTAGAAGTAGGGCAGCGCTACGTCAGGGAAGGGGTCCTCCAGGTCATGGATGATGTTGACATCATGGCAGGTGGTGATGTTAGGGTCCTTGAGCTTGGCCGTGTGGTTGTACAGGTACAGAGGGGTGGTGGTGAGCCAGATGAAGGCCCAGATAGAGACGGAGACAGCGACTGCCACTTTGTTGTTCTTCCTCTGCTGAGATAGAGGATGGGCCACACCCCAGTAGCGCTGGACACTCAGACAGGTGATGAAGAGGATGGAGCAGTACATGTTCCCATAGAAGAAGCCCACCAGGACTTTACACAACCCTTCTCCATAGATCCAGTCGTTGCCGTTGAGGTGGTAGGCGATCTTCAGGGGAGTCCAGATGACAAAGAGCAGGTCGGACAGAGCCAGGTTGGCCATGTAGATGGCGGAAGGGTGCTTCTTCTTGGTCCTGAACAGGAAGACCCAGATGGCCATGGCGTTGGTGGGCAGCCCCACAGCAAACACCACTATGTAGACGATGGGGAGGAACACCGTGGTCAGACTGCTCCGCAGCGTGTCCGCGGTCGCCTTGGACACTGTAACACGGTCAGCATCCTGAGGGTCAACCACCCCGATGAACCCTCGTCCTTTACCTTTTGATGAAGCACAGGAGAGAAACATCACTGACAAAGACCTATAATGTTGAACGGTTTTGGTGAGCCGCAACACACAATACGTTACTGTAAGAAAAAACTACATGGCTAAACAACATACACAAATCATTAAATTAAGCAATGATTTGAATGACAGACTCTATATTGTTAAGACATTTTCTTAAAAAAGGTCAAACATAAGGTATTAACTCGATTTTCACAGTCTTCTTAATATCTCAAATATATAGGGTCGTTCCATCTCTAGGCGATCCATACTAAATGGGTAAAAACAAACTATACATATTCCTGGCACACGAAAAAGCATTTGAATAAAGAACTGTTGATACTCTGAAAAAGTAGGTTAACCACAGGTTGGAACCGACGAGTACGCTAAGCTCAACACAAGGTCTTTACAGGTCTACTGAAAAAGACATGAGATACTTTACAAAAGGTAAATCTTACCTTGAAACGGATTTGTTGCACACGCGCAACCGAGCAACAATAAGTAGGAAAGTATTCGAGATGAGGCCATGGTCCGTGAACTTTGTACAGAATGAATGGTCTGTGTATCTAGTCCTACCGAGTTCGAAATGGTTGTTAACTTCACTCCGATGTCCAATATACCTTTCTTTTCCCCTCTGCCCTAAACAAGACACACCCTAACAACTACCAGAGACTGACGGAATCAACCACCGCGCGCCCTCTCTCTGCACGCACGTTACATGGTTTCGAGTGTCTGTAAGTTTCCACCTGCCTCGAGCATAGTGCTTTGATTAACAGGAATCAGTAAACCAATAGGAAAGATGACAATGTATGAAACACCATATTTGTATGCTGCTTACAAATCTATACTCCTTCACTAAGCATACAAGTCGTTTCCTTTGGCTTTTACATCTCGAGTCTAAACAGGGAAGGTAATCACGTAGCTGAGTAGCGCGATACTTTACACGGCTCTTACCTGTCTGGTCATATCTAAGGATCGCAGACAAATCGCAATTAATTCTATGTAAATCTTATAGGGATGTATAGGGGAGACCGGGGATTGTTGTAACACTTGCAATTACTCCAATCGGGAGCGAGGTAGAATCATATGATTCACTGTGCACATGCTCAGTTTAGTATTGAACCCTCATGTGAAAAAGCAAGTCTCTATAATAAACTGCAGATTCTATTGACAGAAATCTAGTTTCTAGGTAAATTTGTTTTTGTGATGGCATATAAACTGCTTTGTAGTTCTGTTCACCAAACTTATCAGGTTTATAACCAGTCTGTGTAGAGATATTTGATTCAAATAAGCAATGCTAAAGTTAACATTTAGCTCAAATTTAAGCTAGCTAATGGCTGCAAGGGTCAAGGTTAGTTGTACAACTTGTGAGAAAACGGAATGTTTTATTTTACTTTCAGCATTCCTGGATTATGGAAAAGAAAGCCAGACCTCTCCACACTTTGAACAAAGCGTCAAAAGCAGAGCAGGGGAAGTCCATCAGGTCAGTTGCAAAATTGTAGAGCATATGTTATGTGACGCTGTACAGATTCTGCACAGATTACTCTTCCGATTTCAACCCAGTTGATCTACACCCCTTCTCAAAACCAGGACCCAGGAAAATTGCAACAAGGGGTAGGAAGAGGAGAAACTGTGATTTTGATGGATACACCCATCAAGCAGGCACTGGAAGAAGAGCATAAAAAGTCAAGCGCTCAGAAGGCAAAAATTGTAATTGCCCTGCCTAAAAAACCTGCTGGAAAGAAGCAAGCCAAGACAAACCACACTGAAACACATCAAACAACTGTCCTGCCTAAGAAAAAAGCCAAAACAAAGCAGATTGAACCAGAAGATTCAGATTCTTCCGATGAAGAAAACTTCTGCATTGTGTGCATGAGTCCAAGGAGGTCTGGGTGTTGCTGGGAAAGCAAATTATGGGCCCACCAAGCCTGTACCCCAGGACAGCCATACCACTGTCACAACTGTGAATCTGATTAAGTGAACATGTCCAAAATTGTCACACACAGCCACGCACGCAAACACACACGTTCAGGTGTTTAGTTTAGCCAAGTTGTTTGGTTGAGAACCATTTAGAAGAGTAAAATAATAAATCAAATCAAATTTTATTTGTCACATACACATGGTTAGCAGATGTTAATGCGAGTGTAGCGAAATGCTTGTGCTTCTAGTTCCCGACAATGCAGTAATAACCAACAAGTAATCTAACCTAACAATTCCACAACTACTACCTTATACACACAAGTGTAAAGGGATAAAGAATATGTACATAAAGATATGAATGAGTGATGGTACAGAACGGCATAGGCAAGATGCAGTAGATGGTATAGAGTACAGTATATACATATGAGATGAGTAATGTCGGGTATATAAACATGAAGTGGCATAGTTTAAAGTGGCTAGTGATACATGTATTACATAAAGATGGCAAGATGCAGTAGATGATATAGAGTACAGTATATACATATGAGATGAGTAATGTAGGGTATGTAAACATTATATTAAGTGGCATTGTTTAAAGTGGCTAGTGAAACATTTGTACATAATTTCCATCAATTCACATTATTGAAGTGGCTGGAGTTGAGTCAGTATGTTGGCAGCGGCCACTAAATGTTACATGTATTATTTCTGCCAAACACAAGGTAAACTTGGCAATGTTGCTCTCATGGTCTCAAAAGCATTCAATAATTAGTTGCATGTCATATGTACTTTTTTAAAATTCTGTTACAATTCACCCCAAGCACTGTTACAATTTACCCCATGGTCTGGTTTAGTTGTAACACTTCACTCCTTGTATTTAAGACACCATGCATTTGCAGTTTGATTTACATATATTACCACACCAATTTGTAAAGGACAGATTTAGGTTGTTTGTATCAAGTTCTGAATACACTACCATAAACGATCTCTGAGAAACCGATGAAACGGTGAAGTGTTACAACCACTCCTGGTCTCCCTTACCCAGTTCTATATAAATCAGAACTATGCCAATCTGGTATTGGTTCTCTTGGGCATTGCTGCAATAAAGAAAGTATTCACCATTTCATGTATGCCTGGACAATGGTCAATTTTGAGGCAATGCTTTTCAGATATGTGATTTTCCACATTGAAGTAAACCCATTCCACCATTTCTTTATTCTGATTAAATAGATTTGTCAACCAATTTGAAGAGTGCCATTTCAGCAACATCTCTCAGGGTGTAGGCTAAAGTCAGACAAAACTATACTGTGCATCAACAAACAGGAAGTAGGGGTATGAGGGTTCTGCAGCAACCCATGAAAAATCACAAATAAAATGCACTGGACCTTTATTAACAGACCAATAGAGCTGTCTGCAGCATAGGCAAAATCCTTCCCATCCCCAAACTACTCCCTTCGAAGATTATTTAAATCACAGCACCCCCACCCCACTTCTCACAGCTATGCCGTGCATTCAAGATAATGATCAGAATTTCCCCTTTTTATTTGTTCATGCAAGCAAACTCACAACAGAAGGAACCAATGCTAAATGCCACTCGGCTGACTGAAAACCAAGGCCATAGAATTTATTTATTTTTTATTAAAAAAAAGACATGACATACTTTCTATCACAACATGCAGAAAAAGAAAACATATACACAATTTAAAAAAAAAAAAAAAAAAAAAACTATTTATACATTTCACCTGAGTCAGATGTGCATTTACAAGGATGCATGGGTGCTACAAATATCATCGCGTCATGATTTAGGTCAAGTAATGGCTCATTTGATAAAAGAACAGTGCACATTACCAAAAGTGAAGGGTCAGTGCTATAGGGCACTGAGAACTAAGTTTACAGTTTCAGAGAGCTGCAGTGCTGGAAAAAACTTAATGGACATCGGACTATTTAAATGTGGGGAATGGATCAGAAACACAGAATAAAAACAATGCCTCTTCACACTTATCAATTTTGTCCTCTACATAAAACCAACAAAATCTGCACAAAAACAAACAAAATGTATGAGGAGAGTGAAGGCAATGTAATAAGCACATAATATATGAAGTAGTCTGGGGTTACATCTCCATTTAAAATGGCTTCGTCTCCATTGATACTGATGAAAACAGATGTCAGGTGAAAGAACCATGGTAAATCGACACCAACCCGGTATTCCCTTTCACTCATCCAGTTCTTCGAAAAACATCAGTACAGCCAACTATCTCCATATGACAACCCCCCCCTTAACAGGAGCTGCTCTGTGTTTTCCCAGAGTCGGAAGTGTAGGTGCTACTCTTTTTGGAGTACTTCAGAGCGTTGAACGAGACCCTCATTCTCTCCACCGTCCTCTCACTGCGGCATCTCAGTGTGTTCTTCACATGCTGCCTGAACTCCTCTGAGATGAAGTAGTAAATGAATGGATCCACGCAGCTGTTGAGGGCGGCCAGACACAGGGTGGAGATGTAGAAGCCGTAGCCGTTGTTCACGCCTCCGGCCAGCAGGAGGGAGTAGTGCACCAGCAGCATGATGTTACTGGGGGTGAAACAGACCAGGAACATGACCAACACAGTGATGATTAGCACCACCGCCTTGCGCCGATTCTTGGTGATGCTGGCATCTGTCATGGAGTTCCTCAGGGACTTGAGCATCAGAATGTAGGCCACCACGCACACCACGGTGGGAACTACAAATCCCAGGATTCCCATGGTCAGGAAGTAGCCTGCGGCCATGCTATTCTGGCTGGGTCGGGTGACGTCGTGGCATGTGATGATGTTGAGGTTGGTCACTTTGACCGTCTGGTCATAGAGGTAGAGAGGGGTGGTCATCAGCCAGACCCCCACCCAGACTGTGACAGAGACGCCGATGGCTACCTCGTTGTTTCTCCTATTCTGGGAGAGTGGTTTGACAATGGCCCAGTAGCGCTGGACACTCAGACAGGTGATGAAGAGGATGGAGCAGTACATGTTCCCATAGAAGAAGCCCACCAGGACTTTACACAACCCTTCTCCATAGATCCAGTCGTTGCCGTTGAAGTGGTAGGCAATCTTCAGGGGAGTCCAGATGACAAAGAGCAGGTCGGACAGAGCCAGGTTGGCCATGTAGATGGCGGCAGGGTGCTTCTTCTTGGTCCTGAACAGGAAGACCCAGATGGCCATGGCGTTGGTGGGCAGCCCCACAGCAAACACCACTATGTAGACGATGGGGAGGAACACCGTGGTCAGACGACTGTCCAGGACCATGTGGGCCGTCTGGGAGACCCACACTCCTTCCGGTGACTCGGTCCCCGTGAAGCCTCGGTTTTCAACATCAGCATTGATCTGCTCTGAGAAAGAGAAGAGGAACAAGGTGAGTAGGAACAGGGCTTTTAAGGAATTCAAACAATGGGGTTATAAAGTATGCCATTTGAATACAATAGACATGTGATTTAATTCTCTGTCAGGTTCATGCTTCAACTATTACTTGAAATTATATAGAGCCAACATAAAGACAAATTATATGAAGTCAACTAATAAGACTCCAGTTGGTCATTTTCTCTTAAATCTTGACTGTCAAAAGTCTGTCATTAGTATGTGTAATGACATTTTGGGCGCGTTCCTCTGCCCAGGTGTTGCTCACCCTTGCCAGATCTTACAACACCTGGATAAGTATTTTACACATCAGCTAACCACATACAGATTGCTATGTCAGTCGATGATGTGGCACGCAACCAATGGTTGACGCATGCAACGTCTGAGCAGGGGAATGCGCTCACGTTCAAAATAACTGGGAAATGGGAAACTGAAATTTGGGCATCTTTCTAGCGCTCCGACTTGAAGCTCACTATCGTCATGTTTGACCACGTTTTTCCCCCCAAGTTCCCAGTTGTCTTGAAAGTACCATGTGACCATACTAATTGATGCGGGACTTATTTTACACTGGACAGAGGCCAGTCATGTCATTGGGCGAAAGCGGGGAGGGAGGAGTGCCCTTCTCAAATTGAACAGTAGGTTTCCAAGGCGGTTGTCAGAGCCAAAATCCATCTTGCGCCATCTTCTCCCACTACTGGCCACCCGCTCATCACCATATTTGGTAGTGAGTGGAAACGCCAATCAGATTTATACATCCAGTGAAATATAGGTCTCATTGTTCTGTGATACAACATCTCTTCTCCATTCAATAAAATGTTTGAATTTTCTAATTACTTTTCATTGGGAAGGCAGAAAGCGTTCACTTTTGCATAGGGAAACCGAATCTTACAAATTAGGTTACTACACCTCCGTAATTAGGCCCTAAGTCACTTTTGTTTGGAGCCGACTTCGCCGCTGGACAGAGCCAGGCACCTGACTCACGCCCGAGGAGGTTGCGCGTGAGTCAGGTGCCCGGTGTTGTGCCGAACCTCCCCCCTCTTTCAAGTGTATGTGGCTGTTGTAGCTTGTATGGCGCCCTGGGCGAGTATTTTTTCGACTAGTATTTTTGAAAGTGTAAGGATAATAATTCAGCCAGTTCTGAAATGTTTATTGCTTTCCAACATTTTACTCCCTCCATGTTTAATATTACACACATACATTTATTATTAATTTCGGTTGCCTGACCTGAAGTTGGTTCTATAGAAAGTATTTGACTCTGTGTACCACAGAAAGTATTTGACGCTAGCCACGAAGTTAAGGAAATTAAAAGGGGGGGATTCTGGCAGGTGGTGAGATTTTCGGCACAACACCGGTTCCAAAACGAATGCAATCAACTTTCAGAAGGTGCAAGAGACCCCTATACGGGCGCCGGGCTACATTAATCGAACCCTTCGATGTCTTAAGGTTGGTAAGAACGACGACATCACATGACAAGCAGGAGTATTTCACAAACTTGTTATTAATTTAGGAATCAGAGAGGGGATTCGACTCAATACTTTTACCATAAATACATTTAAGAATATCACAACGAACAAAAACACACACCAATAACTAGACGAGGGGAAAGGCTAACAGCTCTTACCAGTTTCCTGAGACAGACAGTGCTCGGCAAAGGCCAATAAAAATATAAGTTTCAAACAATGTGGCTTAAAACTCATGTTAACTTCCACAAAAGGATCCAACAACAATCTATTTGCGATGTATGAAAAGTGTTGAATGCCGACGGCGCGTTTGTTTGTGGATTCCTTCTGTCTGCATGACACTAACGAGGAAGTACCACATCCCGCCCTCACATAACAGGTGGGAAGAAAAAAAAAAAACCTGTGTGATGTCATGTGACCGTACGCACCTGTGTCCTCGGGCTGACTGGCTCTAGTAGGATCTCGCCCTCAGACACTGATCTAAGGTCAGTTTTGTGTTTTTACACTAAGGCTTCAAGTTGGAATTTGGGGAAGGTATAAGACAGGGATCATGAACTAGATTCAGCCGCGCGCGGGCCGATTTTTTTCTTGAGCGGATGGTCGGGGGCTGGAAAATAATTATAATTAATTTGTAGACTGCAAATTGACCACAGGAAGCCCAAACAGATTTGACTAAAACATAATTTCAAACCTTGCTGACATCAAATAGATTATCCTCTGCCATTTTCTTCTCCTTCTTTATGTTCCCAGTTGCAACACATAACAAAGGTTTATGAGATGAATGAGAGAGGGGTGTGTGTTGCATAAGGTTCAGTGTCCTCAGGGCAGGCTCAGTGGAAGTTCCAAAGGTTTGGTCTTTTTGTTTGACTTAGTCACTAGCATCTCTGTTTGGCCAATAAAATGTGTCATTTAATGCAGAAGGCTAGTTGCTTGAGGACTCTCAGGTGCTTTTCTCCTGCTCTGTTTGTCTTTCTTCAGGTGGAAAGGAGGAATGGAATGGATAGGATTGCTGGTGATTGGGGATGGTATGGGAGGACAGAGGAGAGAACGGGAAGTAACAATGTTATCTGACCTTTTGTCTTAAGATCATAATAGAAGAAAAAGTATTGTTTATTGTAGAACTAATTTGGTCAACTACCTAAAATTATCAACATGCATGAGTGTGTGTATATGTGTGTGTGTGCGTTAAAATGTATTACTTCATATTTCAGCAAATCGCAATGCCTCGGGCGTCCATTATTTGAAATCCTTCCTCCTAATAAACATTGTAAAAAATGAAAGGATACTAAAAATGAAAGGATGCTTTATTAGAAATATTTACCATTGCTTTTTTGTAATGTCTTTATGGCACCTAAAACCATTAAAATTCAGCATGTTTAATTTATTCAAATCAAATATGTTCTATTAGCAAGCTGAGTACTTGTTTGAACTATATACTGAACAAAAATATGCAACATGCAACAATTTCAAAAATGTTACTGAGTTAAGGTTCATATAAGGAAATCAGTCAATTGAAATAAATTCATTAGGTCCTAATCTATGGATTTCACATGAACGGGCAGGGGTGCAGCCATGGGTGGGCCTGGGAGGGCATAGGCCCACCCACTGGGGAGCCAGGCCCAGCCAATCAGAATGAGTTTTTCCCCCAAAAAAGGGCTTTATTACAGACAGAAATACTTCTCAGTTTCATCAGTTGTCCGGGTGGCTGGTCTCAGACAATCCCTCAGGTGAAGAAGCCAGATGTGGAGATCCTGGGCTGGTGTGATTACACGTGGTCTGTGGTTGTGAGACAACGTTGGAGGCGGAATTTGGTAGAGAAATGAACATTCAATTCTCTGGCAATAGCTCTGGTGGACATTCCTGCAATCAGCACGCCAATTGCACGCTCCCTCAAAACTTCTGACATCTGTGACAAAACGGCACATTTTAGAGTGGCCTTTTATTGTCCCCAGCACAAGGTACCTGTGTAATGATCATGCTGTTTAATCAGTTTCTTGATATGCCACACCTGGCAGATGGATGGATTATCTTGGCAAAGGAGAAATGCTCACTAACAGGGATTTGTGCACAACATTTTAGGGAAATAAGCTTTTTGTGGGTATGGAACATTTCTGGGATCTTATTTCAGCTCATGAAACTCGGGACCAAAACTTTACATGTTGCATTTATATTTTTGTTCAGTATAAGTAGCTACAAAGCACCACCCGCTGGATGTAATGTGAAATAAAATGGACTTGAAGTAAGTATGATTTAGACCAATAGGGGGCATCACAGCATAACTTACTCCAACTTAGCACCCCTAGGCTGTGTATTGGAGTTGTCTAATAGTTTTTCCATTTCTGCAAACACTATATATTCACACAATTGGAAATTTACTGCAATAATGAGTCTGAGCTAAAGTTATTGTAGCGATATAATATATAGTGCATGGTATTTCTATGCAACATCGACAACATAGGCTATACATTTCACTTTGCTGAGTAAATATTTGTACATAGAAAAAATGGTAAATGTTAACAAAAGGAACAGAAACAGATCCTACACTACAGGCATGGACGTGAGCTCACTAAACCTGCGTATAAAAGCATTTCCTTGTATTGTCCACAGTGTTCTTTTAAGAAATAGTACAATACATGATTGAACAATAACCCCTTTGTAATTCCCTTATCACAAACCATCAAACTTCATAGACACTGCTTTGGGGACCATAAACCTACTTCAAGAATAGCAACTTCAACTTCCATGGGAAATATATTTAAGATACAAATTTAAGATGTTATACATTATCATGCATTCCATTTTTATAAATGGAAATGTTCCTTTTCTCTCACCCTAATGTACCTTCTTGGAGGTTGGGTTCAGGTCAGAAACAGCTTTGATCCATATCAATCAGACCAGCAGCATCTTGCACTGGTTTGGCCGGGGTAGGCCATCCTTGTAAATAAGAATTTGTTCTTAACTGACTTGCCTAGTTAAATAAAAGGTTAAAAAAAATTTTTTTTTTAAATATGTATCTTCTTCATATAGTTGGGCATAGCTAAACCAGGCCCAGGAGTCACAGGCTACAGATGAATGTCTGACTGAATTCAATGTACGAGCCAAATCCATTCTGTCTCCTCAGAAAAAACCTAGCTTGGTCCATGGCTATCTTTAAGACCATATGTACACTGTCTGAAAAAGGGGAAATACACTGAGTATACAAAACATTAAGAACCCCTGCTCTTTCCATGACATTGACTGACCAGGTGAAAGCTATGATCCCTTATTAATGTCACGTGCTAAATCAACTTCAATCAGTGTAGTTGAAGGGGAGGAGACAGGTGAAGCCTTGAGACAATTAAAACATGGATTGTGTATGTGTGCCTTTCAGAGGAATGGGCAAGACAACAGATTGAAGTGCCTTTGAACAGGGTATGGTAGTAGGTGCCAGGTGTACCGGTTTGTGTTAGGAACTGCAATGCTGCTGGATTTTTCATACTCAACAGTTTCCTGTGTGTATCAAGAATAGTCCACCACCCAAAGGACATCCAGCCAACTTGACACAACTGTCGACACCTTGTAGAGTCCATGCCCCGATGAATTAAGGCTGTTCTAAATGCAAAAGGGTGGGTTTGCAACTCAATATTAGGAAGGTGTTCCGAATGTTTGGTATACTCAGTGTACATACTAAATATATATTCTTCACTTCAGTCAATTAAATATATATTCTGCACTTTAGTAAATGAATCAGAAACAGCTCTCTGTATCTCCATCCATCAGACCAGGAGTTTCTTGTACTGGCTGCTGAGGCTGGCCTGGAAGGCATCCACCTTACTTATCCTGGTGCTGGTCCTGGAAGAACCAGAGGATGAGGCCAGATTCTTCCCTCCCTCTGCGGCCGCCCGGCACCCCAGAGCCCCCGCAAGCTGCCTCTGGCACCGGGATGAGCCAAAGTAGTAGACCAGGGGGTCCAGGCAGCAGCTTATGCTCCCCACACACAGAGACACCAGGTAGGCCACGTGAGTGGCGTCCGGCTCCCCCGCCACCCGCCCACCAATCTGGAGGTAGTGAGCCAGGAGGATGGCGTTGGTGGGCGTGAAACAGATCACAAACACCACCAGCACGATGACCACCATCACCACTGCTCGTGCCTTCTGCCTTGAACGACCTAGATCAAATGCCAATAGAAAACGCTGTTATCCTCTTATGGGGAAGGTTGTTGTGCAGAAGACATGGAAAAGAGAATCAATACAAATAGCCAACTTTTTAGACCAAAAACTTGGTCTGGGATAACCGCTCCTCTTAGTAAAACTGCATGATGACAGTGCTGCATATCATTTGTGAAGTGCATGAGTCTGGTTTCTGTTTACCTATGACGCCGCGTGGAGCCCTGTTGAGCACCTGCACCACCCGGGAGTAGCAGGTCACCGTGACGAACAGCGGCAGGAAGTAGAGGGTGCAGGAGAGAATGGGGAAGAAGAAGAGGTAGCGCCCCTCTAACAGCTTCAGGTCCTGGATGTCATGGCAGGTGGTTATGCCCAGTGGGTCGTAGTAGACCGTCTGCTGTGAGAGGACCAGGGGCAGCGAGCCGCCCACAGCCAGGACCCACATGGAGCTGCAGGCCAGGGCTGCGTTACATGGACTCCTCCAGGCCAGGGAGTTGATGGGGTAGGCCACGGCCAGCAGGCGGTCCACGCTGATACAGGTCATAAGGAGGATGGAGGAGTACATGTTGCAGTAGAAGGCGGCGGTGACCAGGCGGCACATCCCCTCGCCGAAGCCCCAGTCGTTGCCACTGTAGTGGTAGACGATCTTGAAGGGCAGCAGTAGGGTGAACACGAGGTCAGCGGCCGCCAGGTTCAGCATGTAGATCACCGCCGGCTTCATGGGCCGGCTCCGTCGGGCAAAGGACAACATGGCAACAGTGTTGAGGGGCACGCTGATGAGGAAGACAACGGTGTAAAGCGTCGGGATGAAGATGGTGGACAGACGGCCTGTGAGGAAGTCGTTGGCCGTAACAGAGATAGCGTAAGACCAGACTCCTGTAACATTGCTGACCGAGCCCAGTTCCACCTGTCCCAGTCTGGACCCGTTAATAAACCCAACTCTCTGTCCTGGTGCAGATCCAATGTTAAGTCTGCCTCCGGGCCCATTTCTGTCTTCGTTTGGGTTGTAGTCCAGCAGGTCCAGATCTATATGCTCGTCTGTGACCAGGGGCCATTCCGTGACTAATCTCCTAGCAAAGGTCCTAACGATGGAGCTGCCTGAGTAGAAAAACAACATAGAGATGTGAGTCAGCCACACATGAGGATAGGTGTGGAGCACTGCAGTCTACATTGTAATACAGTCATAAAGCCCAGTGGTGTGGAGAGCCTCAATCACTGTTTGGTTTTCTTTATAGGATTTCCTTGAAATGGGATGAGGCATGTCCTGATATGAGGGGATACAATGTTAATAAAATGCTGATCCTGTCAATAAAATGGCCAACTACTTAAATATGTTCAAAAGAACACTTCTGGGGTCCTGACCATGGCAATTCATTTCAATGTGTTTTGATCCATCACAGCCTATGAATGAAAGGTATATCAGTAAAGTACACAATGTGTGAGAGAATGAATATAATCCATTCTTTCTGGTTACAATAGTCTATAGGCCTATTCAAAATATACCATGACTTGGTAATTTATATTTAGGAATATGTATGCCTGACTGTCTATAAATGTTTGGAGACAATTTACAACAAAAAAAAGAAACGTGCATGATTTTGTTGGCTACATTTAGGCCTATGTTGTGATAATTCAGCGCTTAAAAATGAAGTCACCTTCCACACCGACCTGTTATAGCCTAGAATAATTAGTTAACATTTGGAAAATAATATGTGTGGCCATGTATCAAGAGGGTCTACTAAGTGTCGCCTACACGTTGTTTGTGTGAAATACTTTAAGTAAAAGTGACACAGTTTATGAGGAAACAAACATTTCATCACACATAAGGGGAATTCTACTCACCGTTATAAACCGCGGACGACGCCGCATGCACGGCTGCCAGGATAAGAAAACGTTTATACAACATCCTCCCAGAACCGCAATGAAGTTCCGTAAAGATGAACAGGTTTACTGATAAAGCCTACAGCGCTCCTGCTAGACCTGGAAACGTTTTTGAAACTGTATGTTTGGTCTGTCTCCTCACTGTTGCTGTACTAAACTGTACTAAACTGTCGTTTTCAGACAGCTCACAGTCGCCTGTCCCACCATGACGCATATTATAGCATTTTTTTCAGCAGGGCGCGCGTTCATTTCTTCTGATGTCATCAGTTGGGATCAAGGATCGGAACGGAAGAATAATGCAGCTGCATGTCAAAGATTTCACGTTGGTCAATATTTAATGTTGAATGACATTTTTGACTGAATGGAGATCGATGCTGTTTTCTTGTTAGGATAATTGTTATTAAATAGACCTAGCCTATGGATTTTTGGAAAACAAAACTTACTTTTTTGACACTGATAGTCCCAGTTATTTCTTCCTAGACCCACAACATAAAGTTTGACCAGAGCAGACAATAACATTTTTCAACAATTTCATTCATTTCAAACACTGAGGTCATATGTGAAGATGGCTATTTTGTCAGTTTGATGTTTTTTAGTTCAGTATGTATGTGCTTGTTTTTGATAATATAAAGCTGCAGGGGCTCAACTTTGGATTTAGAAGTCGGGGGACATACAGTACCAGTCAAATAGTTTGGACACACCTACTCGTGGGTTATTCTTTATTTTTACTATTTTCTACATTGTAGAATAATAATGAAGACATCAAAACTATGAAATAACACATGTGGAATCATCTAGTAACCGAAAAACTGTTAAACAAATCAAAATATATTTTATATTCTTAAAAGTAGCCACCCTTTGCCTTGAGGACAGCTTTGCATTCTCTCAATCAGCTTCATGATGTAGTCACCTGGAATGATTTCCCACATATGCAGAGCACTTGTTGGCTGCTTTTCCTTCACTCTGCAGTCCAACTTATCCCAAACCATCTCAATTGGGTTGAGGTTGGGTGATTGTAGAGGCCAGGTCATCTGATGCAGCACTCCTTCACTCTTCTTCTTGGTCAAATAGCCCTTACACAGCCTGGAGGTGTGTTTTGAAAAACAAATGATAGTCCCACTAAGCGCAAACCAGATGGGATGGCGTATCGCTGCAGAATGCTGTGGTAGCCATGCTGGTTAAGTGTGCCTTGAATTCTAAATAAATCACTGGCAGTGTCACCAGCAAAGCACCCCCACACCATCACACCTCCTCCTACATGCTCCAAGATGGGAACCACACATGCAGTGATCATCTATTCACCTACTCTGCATCTCACAAAGACATGCTGGTTGGAACCAAAAATCTCAAATTTGGACTCATCACACCAAAGGACAGATTTCCACCATTCTAATGTCCATTGCTCGTGTTTCCTGGCCCAAGCAAGTCTCTTCTTATTATTGGTGTCCTTTAGTAGTGGTTTCTTTACAGCAATTTAACCACGAAGGCCTGATTCACGCAGTCTCCTCTGAACAGTTGATGTTGAGATGTGTCTGTTACTTGAACTCTGCGAAGCACAATCTGAGGTGCAGTTCATTTCTGAGCCTGGTAACTCTAATGCACTTATCCTCTGCAGCAGGGGTAACTCTGGTTCTTCCTTTCCTGTAGCGGTCCTCATGAGAGACAGTTTCCTCATAGCACTTGATGGTTTTTGCGACTGCACTTGTTCATGTTTCTTTGCCCATGCAAATCGTATCCTTTAGTAGTGGTTTCTTTGCAGCAATTTGACCATGAAGGCCTGATTCACGCAGTCTCCTCTGAACAGTTGATGTTGAGATGTCTGTTACTTGAACTCTGAAGCATTTATTTGGGCTGTAATCTGAGGTACAGGTAACTCTAATGAACTTATCCTCTGCAGCCTTATTCTCTGCTTCCTTTCCTGTGGCGGTCCTGATGAGAGCCAGTTTCATCGTAGCGCTTGATGGTTTTTGCGACTATACTTGAAGAAACTTTCAAAGTTCTTGAAATGTTCTGCATTGACTGACCTTCATGTCTTAAAGTAATGATGGACTGTCATTTCTCTTTGGTTATTTGAGCTGTTCTTGCCATAATATGAACTTGGTATTCTACCAAATAGGGCTATCTTCTGTATACCTTGTCACAACACAACTGATTGGCTCAAATGCATTAAGAAGCAAAGACATTCAACAAATTAACTTTTAACAAGGCACACCTGTGAATTGAAATGCATTCCAGGTGACTACCTCATGAAGCTGGTTGAGAGAATGCCAAGAGTGTGCAAAGCTGTCAAGGCAAATGGTGGCTACTTTGAAGAATCTCAAATATAAAGTATATTTTGATCTGTTTCACACTTTTTTGGTTACTACATGATTCCATATGTGTTATTTAATATTTTTGATGTCTTCACTATTATTCTACAATGCAGAAAATAGTAAAATAAAGATAAACCCTTGAATGAGTAGGTGTGTCCAAAATTTTGACTGGTACTGTATGTATATATATTTATTTATTTATGTCAGATAAACACTCCAAACTGTCTACCTGACCGCTTGGAGGCGTCCGCATGGTCCTAAAGCACACCGTTTCCTTGTTTGTATCACATTCCAATGATAAAACTGGGGGGGACTAAATGCAATTTCCCCCAGTGAAAGTTGTGCCCCTGTAAGATGCATTTCCTCTATTTTGTGCAGATCTGATTTTGATAATGGTCGGCATCAGAATTTTCAGGAATTTCCCAATTTTTCAAGAGGGAGAGTGAGCAAGAGAGGATGTGTAAGAATGGCAAGGAATTTCTTTCTGTAAGAGCAGATACAACAGTTGCAGCTGAGTCTCTGTGGTACAGCAGAGCACATTTATAATTAAGTGATAATGCCAGAGAAGCCGGTGTTTGGAGGATATATTGGCATGGGTGTTGTTAGGCCCCAAACACCGGCTTCGAGGGCATTACCACTTTTATACAATGGGTTACAAACATACTCAAATAATGATTGACATTTCAATTAAAAACATTTTGATTAATTTATTCATACTATCACAAGATATAGTCCCAACACAAATCTAGGGTTGCTACCCAAGCTGGCTGGTCGTTCATTCTATCGGTTCGGTTGCCAGAGCTGTGACCCAGTTGTTCAGTCTTTTTGTTCTCCATCTATGGACGCGACCCAGTCGTTCGTTCTAAATGTTCCATTGTCATACCGGCTGGCATCGTACTTATTCCTTGCTTGCTAGCTAGCCAACTACGACCAACTCTGTCACCTCAGCCAGAAAAACAGCAAAGTGGCTGCAGTTCCATTAGTTTAAGCTGTTCTCTAGTGACATTTATTTTGAAAAATCCATAACAATGAACTAATGATGCACGATTTCACCTGGCATAGAAAATGTGCTCTTGTAATGAACACGATGGGAGACAGAGAGTTGGTTTGAAGCGCAGGGCACATCAGGTGTTTATTGTAAAGGACCAAAGGATGACGTCGGTAACTGGGTCCAGGGGTAAATTCCTGGAAACCCAGCACTCCGAATAGAAGTGTGTCACAAAACAAACAATATCTCACAATGATGGGGTGCAAAGAACTGAACTAAATAGTGTGTGATAATGACTTACAGGTGTGTGAACAGGTGATCAGAATTCAGATGATTAGGATCTGGAAAGTGAGCTGCATTCTGGGGATCTATGTGTTTGAGAGTGTGAGCTGGAAAGTGAGCTGCGTTCAGGGGATCTACGTGTTTGAGAGTGTGAGTTGGAAGCAGATGTTACAACTCTCTCGTCAGGACACTGTTATTCAGAGGAGCTAGCCAACAACACAACTAACACAATCACTTCCAACTGAAGCTAGAAAGACTGACTGCCTGTCTGTCTCATCCCGACATGTTCATTACGATGGGACAGCTGGAGATCGAATTTGAAAATTGGAACAATGTTGCAAATGTAAGAGATACAGAGAGCAAGGTTTAGACAAATCTCAACTGTTGAAAACTAAATGTTAGTCTAAAAGAAATGTGAGATAATGTCTAGATACTTTTTATAGTGGAGATCAAGTTTATAAATTGCCTGGCTGGGCTGATGAGACAGTGGATTGCACAGTCAGATGGAACAGAGTAAATAGGCATTTTAACGTCAAAGATTTAGCCAATGGTAACTCTTGGAATAAACCCAGACTGGAATGCGGTTTTAACCAATCAGCATTCACCCACCCGTTGTATAACACTGAATAAATCACTGTGGGACAACACATTATTATATAATGTACTTCATAATGGAATTTATAATCGGCTATACTTTTTACCAGTCAAAATGTCTCGGCTGTCACACCCTGATCTGTTTCACCTGTCTTGTGCTTCTCTCCACCCCTCTCCAGGTGTTCCCCATTTTCCCCTGTGCATTTATACCTGTGTTTTCTGTTTGTCTGTTGCCAGTTTGTCTTGTCAAGCTTACCAACAGTTTTCCCTGTACTCCTGTTTTTCACGCTAGTCTTGCCGGTTTTAACCGTTCTGCCTGGCATTCTGTACCTTTCAGACTCTGCTCTGGATTACTGACCTCTGCCTGTCCTTGACCTGTCATTTGCCTGCCCCCTGTTTTTGTAATACACTTTTGTTACTTCGAACTGTCTGCATCTGGGTCTTATCCTGAGGTCTGATATCAGCTTGGTGTGAATCCTGTAAGAGGAATGCATTTGTACTGATGTTGACCTTGCTCAAGCATTTAAAAACCTCTCTGTTTTCCTGTCTATTCCCAGAGGCTGCTTTTCCCTGGGAAAGTAAACTGACCTTGCTGTTTAGAAACAGTCCCCCGAATGTTCTGTCTACCCATCCAGCTTCAGAACGTGTTCACATTCAATCAATCATGAACACTGTTTCTAGATGATTGAACTAGTGAAAAACATGGTGTAAAATTAAACGACCAAACAAAATTGGAATTCTCTGCACTTTTGATCTGTGATTAATGTGTAAAACTCTTCATTAGCTCCAATAAGCAAAAACACCTCTGCCACCCTGATCCTCAACACAGGGGCCACCTAGGGGTGCATGCTCAGCTTCCTCCAACAGGATCTGAGACAGCTAATACCGCCCATGTGATCAGACTGCTGAACAGCTAACCCTAGTTCTCCCTGCACAGACCTGCACCTTAGAGGGTCTTCACACTTACACTTCAGAGAAGGCCTAAGGATTTAAGAACATGTATATTTTTAATTGAATTCAGTTTTAATTTCTATTTCATCTTTACAATAATTTTCTGATTTCCTCTTCAGTTTGTGTTGAAAAGAGAATGGTTAATAATGAAGAAGAAAATAAATCCAATCAGGATTTTTTGTTAGTCTCTTGGTAGAAAAATCTAGCTCAGCCAGCCATTGGCTAGGCCTTAAGAAGCTGGAAAGAAAGCCTCTCCCGTTCAATGGCATTAGAGCAGAATTTGAGAGACAGTGGAATGAACCAATCACATTTTGACTTGCAATGGGTGGGACAATTAAGATAAGATAAGATACGTATCAGACCTCAGGACAAGACCCAGATGCAGACAGTTTGAAATAAATGTTTATTTACGAAACGGGGCAGGCAAACGACAGGTTAAGGGCAGGCAGAGTCCGTAAGGTACAGAATGTCAGGCAGGGTCAGGGCAGGCAGGGGTCAATAATCCAGGGCAGTGTCAAGAGGTACAGAACAGCTCAGGTCAGGCAGAATGGTAAAAGAAAACCAGGTGAACTATCCCCGGTATAAATGCACCAGGGATAATGGGGAAGATGGGTGACACCTGGAAGGGGGAGACAAACACAAAGACAGGTGCAACAGATCAGGGTGTGACATCACGTCTTGCCTCTCTATTATGCGTGGGAATACTTGGGAACAGATTTCTTAAATTAAAATCACATGAGCTGATTTCCTGGTGTTTTTTTTTACAGTCTTTAATGTCCAACAATGGAAATTTCACACAAAAAAAGAAAATGTCCTAGACCTAGACAAATCACTATTGAGAGCTCAAGAGAAAATAATTAGTGGTGCAAGCACCGACAGAATCATTGCATTTTGGTACACCAGTAGTACATTCATTTCCAATGGAACGCTACATTTTCCTTGCAGCATTGAGTTGCAGAGGCAGTTGCAGTGCGTTCTGTGTGGTGCATACGTTGGATTTATCGAACGTATGCCTCAAACTGTATGCGTAGACGGCTTGACAGAAATGGTAGCAGAAGGTGAAGGTTAAACTTTTGTTGCACATATATCCAGATGATGCTGCATACCATTTTGCGTAATGATGCTGTTGGTGTCATTTTGCGCAGAGACGCTGTTGGTGTGATTGAGGCGTGGTGCGATGGAGACACAAAATGGTGTGCAGCATCATCTGGAAATATGTGCAACAAAAGTTAAACATTCACCTTCTGCTACCATTTTCAAGATTAACTTTCAAACTTTGTTTACAAATGATAATCATCTGTTGAGTAGTACTGTATTTTATTGCAACTCGCTTGCTGTTAGGAATCTCATTGAAAAAAATGACTGTGAAACGTTGTTGCATTTATACTTAAGACCACCGGTTAGTGTGATAAATGTAATCAAATATCTTTGCAATGGGAAGTAATAGCTCGTTTGTTCATTTCATTGTGGAAATTAAATTGTTGTGCTTTTGAATTGTTATGATTACATGGGGCCTACTGGAGTGAATGGGCTGCTTATTCTTGAACTTGATGCTGTGTGTGACTGCTGTCGCCTGTCTATCAGCCTTGATCACACCGACAGTGTCATTGAGCAAAATGGTATGCAGCATCATCTGGATATATGTGCAACAAAAGTTCAACATTCACCTTCTCCTACCATTTCTGTCAAGCCGTCTACGCATACAGTTTGACGTATGCGTTCTATAAATCCAACGTGTGCACCTCACAGAACACACTGCAACTGCCTCTGCAACGCAATGCTGCAAGGCAAACGCAGCGTTCCATTGGAAATGAATGTACTTCTGGTGTACTAAAACGCAATGATGCTGTCGGTGTGATTGAGGCGTATGTGTTTGACCAAAATGGGCTCTCCTTCAGTGCCATGGAGTGCACAGGTATTAGATCACTGTCATTTCAGCACCATGAGCCTGCCACCTTTGATGTGACACTGTTGTTGTCGCTATTGGTGATCGGCTACCATAGGTTGTGGAAACAGTGCATTATTTTATGCTATGTGTCATGTTGTGTCCATGGTGGTTCTGTCTCTGTGTTTACCGCAGCCGAAGCGCGGCCAGGCCTGTTTGATTCATTCATAATGTCATCAAAAAGCATTGCTCCTCCTTCACTAGAACCAAATATTTTTTTTAACTAACCCTAGCTATTTAAGCCAAGTACGTTTTTTAATGATTTTTTTTGTGAGTTGTGAATGGGCTAGCTTGCTCTATCTACGGGGGACAAGCTAGCTAGCTACCACCAAGTTAGCTAGCTACCTTCAAGATGAGGACGAGGACCATTTGTGCCCTACTGAATATGCATGATATTGTTCATTAGGAAACGCCCACTACTTAGTGCACTCGTCCTAAACAAAGTCATCTCTATAAACAATTAGGTATGTCAAGTGTACCAAACTTAGTACACTCCGTTTGTCACAGATTCTAGTTTTGGAAACAGAAAACTGTATGGAGAGCAAATGTTTAATCGATGAGAAAATTAGCAGAATGTCGGCCAAAATATATCTCGCTCAATCTTCTCCCACTGTCGGCCACTGGACTTCCTCTCATCACCATATTTGGTAGTGAGTGGAAATGCCAACCGGATGCTTCACATTTATATATCCGGTTAAATATGTCTTGTTGTTCTATCTGTGCTAGAACTAGAATGGTCCCACTACAGAATATATCATGTTGGGCGCATTAAGTGAAGCTATGTTTTCTGTAACATTTATAGATTTTTTAGTTTGGTACAACATATTGGAATATATTTGGTTCCTCTGAAGGCCTAGGTCCTATAGTCATAGTTTACCACTGGAGAGGACACTGCCTCTGGAGGACACTCGCCTGACAGTTAACCCCCTCTAAGCAGGGCAGTGTAAACAAAATTGTCTCATTGAGCCAACACCCTTACGCTACAGTAAAACATGCAAGAACAGAGCAATGTTTTTGAAACAGCTGAAATGTACAGACATTTTCCTTATTTTTGATACTTGTTTTATTTTGTTTTTACCTGAAATTGTAGTAACAGCCTATTACATATAGGCCTAATGACTTCCATGATATTGACTAAATAAAGCCAGGTTTGTTCTAATGTAGTGTAAGCCAAAGCGCTTTAATCTAGCTATGGTTCAGCTAAACGTCAGCATTCAGCTAACAGCCAGTATGTTGATGTGAGAAAGATGCAGACATTATTTTGTTTTATTTAGCTAGCTAGCTTGCTAACATTACTTAGCTGTGTAGCCTAGCTATATTATAATATGAATGGAAATGTATGATAACGTTATTGTACTTTTATATTCGAATGGGAGGGGTCAATGTTCATTATTGATATGCTAACATTACTTGATCATGAAGCATGTTGTCTGTTAGCTAGCTAGCTAAGGAGTTAGCTGTGTATTGTCAGCTAATTTAATATTAATTGATGAGAAAAAGTTGCATTATTGTAATATGTTTTAGAAGAAAAGTTTATTGGATTGTTAAATAGTTTGTCCTTACTGGCTAGTAGGGTCTACTGTAAAAGTTATCATCAATTTGAGCTGAAGACCAAGAATGTTGCTTTACCAGCCATAACGAAAGTTAAGGACTTAATGTGAATTGAAAAGTAGAAATCTCTTTCAGCACTCCGCTCCTCAGACTCTCCTTCATCTCTCGTAGTGGGAATAGAGAGACTATCTACAGAGACTATCTGTACCTAAAGGCCATGAAACACTGGCAACTATACTGAACAAAAATTTTAACGCACATGCAACAATTTCAATGATTTATTGAGTTACAGTTCATATAAAGAAATCAGTCAATTTATATAAATTCATTAGGCCATAATCTATTCATTTCACATGACTGGGCAGAAGCGCAGCCATGGGTGGGCCTGGGAGGGGATAGGCCCACCCACTGGGGAGTTAGGCCCAGTCAATTAGAATGATTTTTCCCTACAAAAAGGCTTTATTACAGTGTACAAAACTGCACATTTTAGAGTGGCTTTTTATTGTCCCCAGCACAAGGTGCACCTGTGTAATGATAATGCTGTTTAATCAGCTTCTTGATATGCCACTCCTGTCAGGTGGATGGATTATTTAGGCAAAGGAAAAATGTTCACTAACAAGGATGTAAACACATGTTGAGAGAAATAAGAATTTTGTGTGTATAGAACAATTCTGGGATCTTTAATTTCAGCGCTACAAGTTGCATTTATTGAAAATTAGCAACTTTTTATTATCTGGGGAATCTTGATCGGCAGCTCCACCTATTGGGCAATTTGTAGGAATCCTCCAATCAGAGCACAGATATTGGTCATGTGAACAGGCTGCTGTTCCAAATTTTTTTGAAATAGCCCCGTGTGGCTCAGTTGGTAGAGCATGGCGCTTGCAACGCCAGGGTTGTGGGTTCGATTCCCACGGGGGGCCAGTACAAAAAAAAGTATGAATGTATGTACTTGTAAGTCGCTTTGGATAAGAGCGTTTGCTAAATGACGTAAATGTAAATGAAATATTCCAATCGATTAGTACGCTAACCGCAACCCATGCATGTTACGTCAATGGGACAAACAGGCTACTTCTCGTTTTATATTTCTTTTTGTATGATTTACTAGTGGGCTAGCTTGGTGAATACCATTAACACTTCCTAAAATCTAGTTTTCCTTATGTCTGCGTTGTCATTGACTTGACTGGAAGTAGGTTGAGTGGATCCCCAGGGTAGGGGAAACACCTGTTTGTTGCTTGTTTGTTAGCTGATAAATTCCATACAGATGTGACAGTCAACAGGCAACATAAAGCTATGGGATATTCTTAAATAAATGGGGAAATTGAGTTTTCAGTTGATATACACTAAGTATACCAAACATTAGGAACACTTTCTTAATATTTAGTTGCACCCCCGCTTTTGCCCTTAGAACAGCCTCAATTTGTCTGGGCATAGACTTTACAAGGTGTCAAAGCGTTCCACAGGGATGTTGGCCCATGTTGTCCTTTGGGTGGTGGACCATTCTTGATACACATGGAAAACTGTTGAGTGTGAAAAACCCTGCAGCGTGGCAGTTCTTGACACAAACCGGTGCGCCTGGCACCTACTACTGTACCCTGTTCAAAGGCAATGAAATATTTTGTCTTGCCCATTCACCCTCTGAATGGCACACATACACAATCCATGTCTCAATTGTCTCAAGGCTTAAAAGTTCTTATTTAACCTGTCTCCTCCCCTTCATCTACACTGATTGAAGTAGATTTAACAAGTGCCATCAATAAGGGATCATATCTTTCACATGGATTCGCCTGGTCAGTCAATATCATAGAGAAGGTGTTCTTAATGTTTCGTATACTCACTGTATAAAGAAGGAAGGAAATGGCTGCCGTTTTACGATCCCGTAACCAATTGTGCTATTGTGTATGTTTTTTCGCTTTATTTGTAACTTATTTTGTACATAATGTTTCTGGCACCGTGTCTTATGACCAAAAAGAGCTTCTAAATATCAGGACAGTGATTACTCACCTGGAGGAATACTTTTACTTCAGACACCCGACAAGGCCCTCATCCCCGTCATTCACAGGAGAAAGAGACGGAGGTATCGTGGACGAAGGTCCGTGTGCCTTGTAAGGATCCGTCGCAGAGAGGGTAATCTACCTTTACCATCGGTCCTATTAGCCAACGGACAATCAATCGATAATAAAATAGACGAACTACGATCACGTATATCCTACCAACGGGACATTAAAAATGGTAATATCTTATGTTTCACCGAGTCGTGGCTGAACGACGACATGATTAACATACAGCTGGCGGGTTTTAAGCTTTTCGGCAGGATAGAACAGCAGCCTCTGGCAAGACAAGGGGTGACGGTCTATGTATATTTGTAAACAACAGCTGGTTCATGACATCTAAGGAAGTCTCAAGGTTTTGCTCGCCTGAGGTAGAGTATCTCACCATAAGCTGTAGATAAAACTATTTACTTAGAGAGTTTTCATCTGTATTTTTCGTAGCTGTCTATTTACCACCACAAACCGATGCTGGCACTAAGACCGCACTCAATGAGCTGTATACGGCCATAAGCAAACAGAAAAACGCTCATCCAGAGGCGGCGCTCCTAGTGGCCGGGGACTTTAATGCAGGGAAACTCAAATCCTTTTCACCTAATTTCTACCAACATGTTAAATATGCAACAAGAGGGGGAAAAACTCTAGACCAACTTTACTCCACACACAGAAATGCGTACAAATCTCTCCCTCGCCTTCCATTTGGCAAATCTGATCATAATTCTATCCTCCTGATTCCTGCTTACAGGCAAAAACTAAAGCAGAAAGCACCAGTGACTCGGTCAATAACAAAGTGGTCAGATGAAGCACATGCTAAGCTACAGGACTGTTTTGCTAGCACAGATCGGAATATGTTCCGGGATTCTTCAGAAAGCATTGAGGAGTACACCACATCAGTCACTGGCTTCATCAGTAAGTGCATCGATGACATCGTCCTCACAGTGACTGTACGTACAATGGGGCAAAACTGCCACCAATTGTGCAAGTTCTCCCACTTAAAAAGATGAGAGAGGCCTGTAATTTTCATCATAGGTACACTTCAACTATGACAGACAAAATGAGAAAAAAAATCCAGAAAATCACATTGTAGGATTTTTAATGAATTTATTTGCAAATTATGGTGGAAAATAAGTATTTGGTCACCTACAAACAAGCAAGATTTCTGGCTCTCACAGACCTGTAACCTCTTCTTTAAGAGGCTCCTCTGTCCTCCACTCGTTACCTGTATTAATGGCACCTGTTTGAACTTGTTATCAGTATAAAAGACACCTGTCCACAACCTCAAACAGTCACACTCCAAACTCCACTATGGCCAAGACCAAAGAGCTGTCAAAGGACACCAGAAACAAAATTGTAGACCTGCGCCAGGCTGGGAAGACTGAATCTGCAATAGGTAAGCAGCTTGGTTTGAAGAAATCAACTGTGGGAGCAATTATTAGGAAATGGAAGACATACAAGACCACTGATAATCTCCCTCGATCTGGGGCTCCACGCAAGATCTCACCCCGTGGGGTCAAAATGATCACAAGAACGGTGAGCAAAAATCCCAGAACCACACGGGGGGACCTAGTGAATGACCTGCAGAGAGCTGGGACCAAAGTAACAAAGCCTACCATCAGTAACACACTACACCGCCAGGGACTCAAATCCTGCAGTGCCAGACGTGTCCCCCTGCTTAAGCCACTACATGTCCAGGCCCGTCTGAAGTTTGCTAGAGAGCATTTGGATGATCCAGAAGAAGATTGGGAGAATGTCATATGGTCAGATGAAACCAAAATATAACTTTTTGGTAAAAACTCTCGTGTTTGGAGGACAAAGAATGCTGAGTTGCATCCAAAGAACACCATACCTACTGTGAAGCATGGGGGTGGAAACATCATGCTTTGGGGCTGTTTTTCTGCAAAGGGACCAGGGCGACTGATCAGTGTAAAGGAAAGAATGAATGGGGCCATGTATCGTGAGATTTTGAGTGAAAATCTCCTTCCATCAGCAAGGGCATTGAAGATGAAACGTGGCTGGGTCTTTCAGCATGACAATGATCCCAAACACACCGCCCGGGCAACGAAGGAGTGGCTTCGTAAGAAGCATTTCAAGGTCCTGGAGTGGCCTAGTCAGTCTCCAGATCTCAACCCCATAGAAAATCTTTGGAGGGAGTTGAAAGTCCGTGTTGCCCAGCAACAGCCCCAAAACATCACCGCTCTAGAGGAGATCTGCATGGAGGAATGGGCCAAAATACCAGCAACAGTGTGTGAAAACCTTGTGAAGACTTACAGAAAACGTTTGACCTCTGTCATTGCCAACAAAGGGTATATAACAAAGTATTGAGAAACTTTTGTTATTGACCAAATACTTATTTTCCACCATAATTTGCAAATAAATTCATAAAAAATCCTACAATGTGATTTTCTGGATTTTTTTTTCTCATTTTGTCTGTCATAGTTGAAGTGTACCTATGATGAAAATTACAGGCCGCTCTCATCTTTTTAAGTGGGAGAACTTGCACAATTGGTGGCTGACAAAATAATTTTTTGCCCCACTGTACATACCCCAACCAGAAGCCATGGATTACAGGTAACATCTGCACTGAGCTAAAGGGTAGAGCTGCCGCTTTCAAGAGCAGGACTTTAACCAGGAAGCTGATAAGAAATCCCGCTATGCCCTCCTACGAACTATCAAACAGGAAAAGCGTCAATACAGGACTAAGATTGAATTGTACTACACCGGCTCTGACGCTCATCGGATGTGGCAGGGCTTGCAAACTTTTACAGACTACAACGGGGAGCACAGCCACGAGCTGCCCAGTGACATGAGCCTACCAGATGAGCTAAATTACGTCTATACTCACTTCGAGGCAAGTAACACTGAAGCATGCATGACAGCATCAGCTGTTCCGGAAGACTGATCACGCTCTCCATAGCCGATGTGAGTAAGACCTTTAAACAGGTCAACATTCACAAGGCCGCAGGGCCAGACGGATTACCAGGACGTGTACTCTGAGCATGCGCTGACCAACTGACAAGTGTCTTCACTGACATTTTCAACCTGTCCCTGACTGAGTCTGTAATACCAACTTGTTTCAAGCAGACCACCACAGTCCGTGTGACCAAGAACACTAAGGTAACCTGCTTAAATGACTACTGACCAGTAGCACTCACGTCTGTAGCCATGAAGTGCTTTGAAAGGCTGGTCATGGCTCACATCAACACCATTATCCCAGAAACCCTAGACCCACTCCAATTTGCATACCGCCCCAACAGATCCACAGCTGATGCAATCTCTATTGCACTCCACACTGCCCTTTCCCACCTGGACAAAGGAACACCTATGTGAGAATGCTATTCATTGACTACAGCTCAGCGTTCAACACCATAGTGCCCTCAAAGCTCATCACTAAGCTAAGGACCCTGGGACTAAACACCTCCCTCTGCAACTGGATCCTGGAATTCCTCACGGGCCGCCCCCAGGTGGTATGGTATGGCCCACTTGGCTCTGTCATATCCTCACATGGTCTCTCCTATCATTGCTATGCAGACGACACACAATTAATCTTCTCCTTTCCCCCCTCTGATAACCAGGTGGTGAATCGCATCTCTGCATGTCTGGCAGACATATCAGTGTGGATGACGGATCACCACCTCAAGCTGAACCTCGGCAAGACGGAGCTGCTCTTCCTCCCGGGGAAGGACTGCCCGTTCCATGATCTCGCCATCACGGTTGACAACTCCATTGTGTCCTCCTCCCAGAGTGCTAAGAACCTTGGCGTGATCCTGGACAACACCCTGTCGTTCTCAACTAACATCAAGGCGGTGGCCCGTTCCTGTAGGTTCATGCTCTACAACATTCGCAGAGTACGACCCTGCCTCACGCAGGAAGCGGCGCAGGTCCTAATCCAGGCACTTGTCATCTCCCGTCTGGATTACTGCAACTCGCTGTTGGCTGGGCTCCCTGCCTGTGCCATTAAACCCCTACAACTCATCCAGAACGCCGCAGCCCGTCTGGTGTTCAACTTTCCCAAGTTCTCTCACGTCACCCCGCTCCTCCGCTCTCTCCACTGGCTTCCAGTTGAAGCTCGCATCCGCTACAAGACCATGGTGCTTGCCTACGGAGCTGTGAGGGGAACGGCACCTCCGTACCTTCAGGCTCTGATCAGGCCCTACACCCAAACAAGGGCACTGCGTTCATCCACCTCTGGCCTGCTCGCCTCCCTACCTCTGAGGAAGTACAGTTCCCGCTCAGCCCAGTCAAAACTGTTCGCTGCTCTGGCACCCCAATGGTGGAACAAACTCCCTCACGACGCCAGGTCAGCGGAGTCAATCACCACCTTCCGGAGACACCTGAAACCCCACCTCTTTAAGGAATACCTAGGATAGGATAAAGTAATCCTTCTAACCCCCCCCCCCCTTAAAAGAGTTAGATGCACTATTGTAAAGTGGTTGTTCCACTGGATATCATAAGGTGAATGCACCAATTTGTAAGTCGCTCTGGATAAGAGCGTCTGCTAAATGACTTAAATGTAAATGTAAATGTGGTAAGAGTACTGTAGGTAACAGCACATCCGCCACGCTGATCCTCAACAAGGGGGCCCCTCAGGGGTGCGTGCTCAGTCCCCTCCTGTACTCCCTGTTCACTCATGACTGCATGGCCAGGCACGACTCCAACACCATCATCAAGTTTGCTGATGACACAACAGTGGTAGGCCTCATCACCAACAACGATGATCGGGACAATGGAGATGATTGTGGACTACAGGAAAAGGAGAACCGAGCATGCCCCCATTCTCATCGATGGGGCTGCAGTGGAGCAGGTTGAGAGCTTCAAGTTCCTTGGTGTCCACATCACCAACAAACTATCATGGTCCAAACACCCTAAGACAGTCATGAAGATAGCAGGACAAAGCCTATTCCCCCTCAGGAGACTGAAAAGATTTGGCATGGGTCCTCAGATCCTCAAAAGGTTATACAGCCGCACCATCGAGAGCATCCTGACTGGTTGCATCACTGCCTGGTATAACAACTGCTCGGCCTCCGACCACAAGGCACTACAGAGGGTATTGCGTACGGCCCAGTACATCACTGGGGCCAAGCTTCCTGCCATCCAGGACCTGTATACCAGGCGGTGTCAGAGGAAGGCCCTAAACATTTTCAAAGACTCCTGCCACCCTAGTCATAGACTGTTCTCTCTGCTACTGCACAGCAAGCGGTACTGGAGCACCAAGTCTAGGTCCAAAAGGCTTCTTAACAGATTCTACCCCCAAGCCGTAAGACTCCTGAACAGATAATCAAATGGCTACCCAGACTATTTTATGCTGCTGCTACTCTCTGTTTATTATCTATGCATAGTCACTTTAACTCTACCTACATGTACATATTACCTCAATTACCTCGACTAACCGGTGCCCCCGCACATTGACTCTGTACCGGTACCCCCTGTATATAGCCTCACTATTGTTATTTTACTGCTGCTGTTTAATTATTTTTTACTTTTATTTTCAATTTTCTACTTAAGGGCTTGTAAGTAACTCTGCGCATGTGACAAATAAAGTTTGATTTGATTCATATGAAATCTATTATTCATGTCCATGTTGCTCACTGCTCATCACTGCTCCAGTGTCTCATACCCCACTCTGTTGCCAGCAACATTGCTCGGCAATATTGCCCTACAAAATTGCCAATGTATGATGTTCTGACCACCCACACAACCAACACTTACACACAACCACTCATAAACACACACACACACACACACACACACACACACACACACACACACACACACACACACACACACACACACACACACACACACACACACACACACACACACACAGTCAATGCTGCTGTTCTATTATATACTATTTATTGAACTGCGTGACCAAGGTCACTGCTCACTTTATATTGTAAATACAGTGTTGCTTAATACAGTCCATTATTATGCATACTACCGCTCTTATTACTTCTATTACTTGCTATGTTTTACTCTTCTTATTAATGTTATTGTTTTTATTGTTACTGCGTTGTTGAGGGAGCTAGCACATTTCCTCTTATACCTGCTGTAAACTGTGTATGTGACGAATACATCTTTATTTGAGATGCTGTATCTGACTGCGCTGCAGCACACCCTGCACTGGATATGACTAAATTCTCCTTGTAGGGTAACATAAGCCTCCACTCTATCCATAGGTCAGAGTCCACTCTCTATCCAGTCCATCTAATCCACATCCACAGATGACTTCATTGATTATATCAGAGTTAATAAGTGACTAAGTCACTTGCGTAATTTTTACTTAGACACTGGTTAGTGGTTACCCTGTTGTTGTTTATAGAAGTCTATTCGGCTTTGGAGGCGTGGCAAGGCTATTTTCCAATATCCATAGTTGACCTACTGGCTCTTACAATGGAGCAATGTACTGGCGATGCCTTAAAGTGGTATGCTAGTACGGTACATTGGAACGTAGCCTTTGATTATGAAGTACCACAACTCTCTCTTTCGCCTTCCTTCTAATATTTTGGTGGGGAAAGTTGCGTAACAGTCTGACCGTGAAGGCTTGAGTCCACTACTGAAGTAGCTGTGTAAGGATAAGCCTTAACCTTGACCTTTCTCTACGTAATATACAAAGATGTCTCATATGGCTCCCGTGTGGCTTAGTTGGTAGAGCATGGCGCTAGCAACTCCAGGGTTGTGGGTTCGAGTCCCTTGGGGACCAGTATAAAAGTGAATGCACTCTGGATAAGAATGTCTGATGTTGTCTCAGTGTGACAAAGCCGTGCCAATCTTATTTTTGCTGTGGAGTTACTGAAAGTCTCGTTGTCAACTTCAGTCTGAAGGATTGAACAGAATGTAAGCAAATTATTATTTCTCAGCATAGTATGGAAATAACAAAAATGCTGTATGAGGGCAACTGGCCAGAAATGCACAACAATGTTGAAATATTTTACTTCTTATGGTCATTATCTGTGGCATACACAAAATAGTTGTCCTATTTTTTTTATTTATCAAACCATTCCCAGCCACACAAGGCAAGAAAATAATCAAGCAGTGTTTGCAATAAAGTCACTGTACGAGAACGAAACTGTGACCCTAGACACACTACCAGGAATCTGGTTTGCAATTAACTCATAGTGATGGCTTATAATTGAGTAACAGTAGGTGGGTTCTGCCTTCTAGTTTGGTTAAGGATTCTCAGATCTGACATGTTCATGATAACTGCCACCACTGCTGGGAAAAGTTAGTAGGAGACAGACAGTTGCAAAGTAAACATGTAAGAAAAACATGGTTCTTTACGGAAGAGGCTGGATAGTCAAACTTTGACCTACAGCAGCACCAGGGTACATCTGGTGTTATCTGTTAATGTCCTTCCTGTCTACAGAGGCAGATTAAATATGATGCTATTGTGTCCAGACATAGCTTTCTGCACAGACAGACTGTCTTCTCTCTCTGTCTCTGTCTCTGTGTGTGTGTGTGTGTGTGTGTGTGTGTGTGTGTGTGTGTGTGTGTGTGTGTGTGTGTGTGTGTGTGTGTGTGTGTGTGTGTGTGTGTGTGTGTGTGTGTGTGTGTGTGTGTGTGTGTGTGTGTGTGTGTGTGTGTGTGTGTGTGTGTGTTTAGGGTGGTGTCTTTGTTTCATGGGTTTGGGTTTCCGCTATTTCCCGGAGATCACATGACATGTTACAGCTAGAGACAGGAAATGAGGTGTAAAGGCCAGTTCAACCAATCCTATGTTGCTGAAGTTACAGTACTGAACAACTACTGTCTGTCTGAGTGGTTTACAGCAATCTGACCTGAAGACTCCTCTAATGATAGAGGTAGGCAGATATTCACAAAGATGGCTATCCAGAATTAGAGAGAGAGAAAGTGTCACCACCTGATCTGTTTCACCTGTCCTTGTTATTGTCTCCACCCCCTCCAGGTGTTGCTTATTTTCCCCAGTGTATTTATCCCTGTGTTTCCTGTCTCTCTGTGGCAGTTCGTCTTGTATGTTTATCAAGTCAACCAGCGTGTTTTTTTCCCTGTACTCCTTTTTCTATTCTCTTTTGCTAGTCCTCCCAGGTTTTGACCCTTGCCTGTTTTCTGGACTCCATTCCTCCCTGCCTGACTATTCTGCCTGCCTGCCCTTCGGTACTTACTGGACTCAAAACTGGTTTTGACTTTTTGCCTGTACATGACCATTCTCCTGCCTACCCCTTTTTGAATGAGTAAACATCTAAGACTCCAACCATCTGCCTCCTGTGTCTGCATCTGGGTCTCGCCTTGTGCCCTTATAGAAAGACATATGTTCAAGAAATCCTTGTACAATTGTACAATTTACAGTGAAATCATTGCAATATTAACACTTTACAAACTCCTAAAAAACTGAAATAACAGAGACATGTTTAAGCAGTTTCCTGCACCAGTACTTTAATGTTGCAAGTAAATCATCAGTGAATCCTCATCTATCAGATCATGTTGAGCTAGGCCTGGCTGTATGGGGGACTATTCATGGGTGCTGTGTGAGGGCTGAGGGAAAGGTTATATGTGTGTGTGTGGGGCGATGGAATAGGAGTGTGTGTGGGAGGGAGAGGGGAAGCATGGATCATTTACCCTGGGGCAGTGAGAAGGCCGTGAAAACACAGAACCACATTCCCTGGGTTCAAACAAGAACACACACACTCACTCACATTAATACTACAGTAGCAGTGCACACTCTCTCACATTAATACTACAGTAGCAGTGCACACTCACTCACATTAATACTACAGTAGCAGTGCACACTCTCTCACATTCAACCGCCTCATGCTTTACTCATTAGGGAAACATCAGGATTTTCATTGAGGTGGAACTGTCCCCAAAAATGTGTTGCATTTATCACAGTAAAGTTATATATTCAGTTTGTGGGTTTTAGTTTGTGTGTGGTGCTTGCATGTGTGTGTTACGTCATATTCTGTTCTTTCCACTGAAGGTGCAGCTAGACTTCAAAACAGTACCCTGTGTTTGGGTCACATTGCTCAGAAGACCACTGACTGGTTCAACACTAACACCAGCTCATTCTTGCTACGGGAGACGGCAGGAAACTGGCCATGACAACACAGAGCACAGGGGTTAACTCTATGGCACGAGGCCAGCGCTGCGTTCCATTCCAGAAAGCGGTTCCCTATAGATAGTTCCCTCGGTTCTGTCCTTGTTCACTGCCCTCTACAGAGCTCAGACACTTGGACAGCTGTGATAGAACCTGTTTCTGCACTAATGCTGTCACGTATGCCAGAGGGCTTAGCTCCCTGGCATACTTTAGTTGGCTAGGGATCATTCCAGGGGATAACTCTCCTGGCTTGAGACGCAGCCCAGATCTAAATACGTTTATATAACAGGCACGTAATGACCAGCTAGACTACCAGGAATGGGGTAGCACTGGGAAAACGTCCAAATTGACCAATTATGTCTGCCACTGAAAGAGACACAGTGCTGACCAACATGGATGGTGCATCATTGAAACAGCTATCAGTTTGTAGTCAGCCTTAATAAAAAGCCAATTGGGCAACACTGCCCTCTGTTGGAGATACTTAGCTCTGTCCTTAAAATCAAGCCAGGCCAAACCCAGTCATATCTCTCCGAAAACGCAGTCCAATTAATATACAGATGAATGCAATAGACACTCATAAACCTCAGTGAACGTATCAATGCATTGATGATGTGAATAGCAATGCTACATAATCCATGCCATGTTGTGTAATAACATAAAACCCTAAATCAACATCAGATAACTGACTAAGTGGTAAATAGCAAAACTCCCCAGTCAATAGTAATATACAGACTAGCAGAATGTCATCAGGACCAGAGAGGCTGTAATACAATCTGATCTGACGGACCTTAGTGGTCAAATGAGGAAGGCAGAGACAAGAGAACCTGTGGATCCTTCTGCTTAATCCTTGTAGATTACTTACTTCGGGTTCGTATTGCAGAACGTACCAGGCCAGGTGCGCCCAGCACTGCTGTAACATAACATCATACGTTATATTGTATTATGAGAGCACTAAAAGCATTCATGTTTTTAACGCGTCGCACCATCATGGGTGTTAAAAACATGTGTGTTGTTAATGACTAGCCCTTGTCGGGGTAGGTTCCTTGTTCCTTGTCAATCATTGGCTTATTGTTGAAATCAGCAATCAGACTATATCTGCAGCAAAACATGTGAACCTTAAGGTCCCCTTAATCAATAATGGGGAGGGTCTTTGGGACTCACGCCCTACACCCTCTATTGTCAGGGAAATGCCAAGAATCACTGTAGTCCTCCAATTATACAGTATATCAATTACACCACCATGTCCTACAGTATTCACCCAATCCAGTCATATATCAATTACACCACCATGTCCTACAGTATTCACCCAATCCAGTCATATATCAATTACACCACCATGTCCTACAGTATTCACCCAATCCAGTCATATATCAATTACACCACCATGTCCTACAGAATTCACCCAATCCAGTCATATATCAATTACACCACCATGTCCTACAGTATTCACCCAATCCAGTCATATATCAATTACACCACCATGTCCTACAGTATTCACCCAATCCAGTCATATATCAATTACACCACCATGTCCTACAGAATTCACCCAATCCAGTCATATATCAATTACACCACCATGTCCTACAGTATTCACCCAAAATGTTGTATTTATTACCTGTCTGTAACATGTGAGAATCATTCGTCTCAGAAATGTCTATAGGACAGCGTGGTTTGGGTCTCTCTGGTAGGGTCATTCAGACATGATTAGAATAGACTCATCTCTTTCCTGTCAGCTAGCATCCTGTGCGTCAGAGGCACAGGAACAACAAGACGTGCCACAGGGTCACACCTGGGAGCTGCTGGGGCCTGATGGAAACTCACAGTGAAATAACAAAAATGCAAAATAAAAAAATAAATACAACACTTTAGATCAGCAGGCTTATTCTAGACTTCTATTTTGGTGATCTGTAAAAACATTATTGGTTTTGTCTAATTGCCTCCTATAGTTAGAGCAGGGGGCTTTTTGTTAGCAAAACGTTTTGTTCTGTAGGCAACAGTTCCCTCAGAAGATATGTGAAGATGACGTGTAAAGATATGTACAAATATGAGTAGAAAGGCTCTTGTTCAGACTGGCTTATCAGCTTCAGACAGGCATTTCCTTCCTCGCTCTGCAGTCCCATGTGCTGGCTGAAAAAGTCACTGAAGGGCCTCACTGACAAACAGGAAACATAGACAGAAATGTGTGTCATTTTACCACGTCATATATTTCACTGTATATGATTCAGTATTAGGAGTATTGTTACTAAGATAAGATCATACATCAAACGGAAGTTTACTAGAGTGTTACCCTCTGTTTGACTAAATAGCTCAAGTGACTTGATCAGTACGCCAATAGAGTAGTTCTCTTAACTTCTTATGGCTGGGAGCAGTATTGAGTAGCTTGGATGAAAAAGGTGCCCAGAGTCAACTGCCTGCTACTCAGTCCCAGAAGCTAAGATATGTATATTATTAGTAGATTTGGATAGAAAACACTCTGAAGTTTCTAAAACTGTTTGAATGATGTCTGTGACTATAACAGAACTCATATGGCAGGCAAAAACCTGAGAAAAAATCCAACCAGGAAGTGGGAAATCTGAGGTTTGTAGGTTTGCCTATCCAATATACAGTGTCTTTGGGGTCATATTGCACTTCCACTAGATGTCAACAGTCTTTAGAACCTTGTTTGATGCTTCTACTGTGAAGAATGAGGGAAGGAGAGCTCTATGAGTCAGGTGTCTGGCATGAGCTGGTCACGCGCACTCCCGTGAGTGCGACCTGCGTTCCATCGCATTTCTGAAGACAAAGGAATTCTCCGGTTGAAACATTATTGAAGATTTATGTTAAAAACATCCTAAATATTGATTCTATACATCGTTTGACATGTTTCTATGAACTGTAATGGAATGTTTTAACTTTTCGTCTGACCTGCGCATCATCAATTTGGATTTTGGAACTAAACACGCGAACAAAAAGGAGGTATTTGGACATAATTTATGGACGTTATCGAACAAAACACACATTTATTGTGGAACTGGGATTCCTGGGAGTGCATTCTGATGAAGATCATCAAAGGTAAGTGAATATTTATAATACTATTTCTGACTTCTGTTGACTCCACAACATGGCAGATATCTGTATGGCTTGTTTGGGCTCTGAGCGCTGTACTCAGATTATAGCATGGTGTGCTTTTTCCATAAAGTGTTTTTGAAATCTGACACAGCGGTTGCATTAAGGAGAAGTTTATCTAAAGTTCGATGTATAATACTTGTATCTTTTATCAATGTTTATTATGAGTATTTATGTAAATTGATGTGGCTCTCTGCAAAATCACCGGATGTTTTGGAGGCAAAACATTATTGAACATAACGCGCCAATGTAAACTATGATTTTTGGATATAAATATGAACTTTATCGAACAAAACATACATGTATTGTGTAACATGAAGTCCTATGAGTGTCATCTGATCAAGATCATCAAAGGTTAGTGATTAATTTTATCTCTATTTCTGCTTTTTGTGACTCCTCTCTTTGGCTGGAAAAATGGCTGTGTTTTTCTGTGACTAGGTACTGACCTAACATAATCGTTTGGTATGCTTTCGTCGTAAAGCCTTTTTGAAATCGGACACTGTGGCTGGATTTACAACAAGTTTATCTTTAAAATGGTGTAAAATACTTGTATGTTTGAGGAATTTTAATTATGAGGTTTCTGTTTGAATTTGGCGCCCTGCACTATCATTGGCTGTTGTCAAGTCCATCCCGTTAACGGGATCTCAGCCATAAGAAGTTTTAACCACCATTTTTAAAAAATCTGATCTATTAAAAAAAAAGTGTCATAGTCCTGCTCCTTTAGCAGGTGTAAACGTCATTCCCATCAATAAAGCTTCACTGAGGGGTTGGCACAACTCCAGGCAAAATAATGTTTTCCAAACGACACATGACAGGGATTGACTGGTTACCACTAAAGGGTGGTGTTTGCTTATTGTGGATGTTGCGAGACTAGTTCTTCAGCAGCAGAAACTTAATAGCCCAAGTATGTTTGAAGTACTCTACTGCAATGAAAGTATAAGTATACTTCTACACCTGCATTGCTTGCTGTTTGGGATTTTAGGCTGGGTTTCTGTACAGCACTTTGAGATATCAGCTGATGTAAGAAGGGCTATATAAATACATTTGATTTGATGATGATTTGAAGTACAGTGCCAGTCAAAAGTTTGGACACACCTACTCATTCAATGGTGTATCTTTATTTTTACAATTTTCTACATTGTAGAATAATAGTGAAGACATCAAAACTATGAAATAACACATATGGAATCATGTAGTAACCAAAAAAGTGTTAAACAAATCAAAATCTATTTTATATTTGAGATTCTTCAACGTCGCCATCATTTGCCTTGATGACAGCTTTGCACACTTTAGGCATTCTCTCAACCAGCTTCATGAGGTAGTCACCTGGAATGCAATTAAATTAACAGGTGTGCCTTGTTAAAAGTTAATTTCTGGAATTTCTTTCCTTCTTAAAGCATTTGAGCCAATCAGTTGTGTTATGACAAGGTATTGGTGGTATACAGAACATACCCATAACAAAGACCAAGTCCATATTATGGCAAGAACAGCTCAAATAAGCAAAGGGAAACAACAGTCCATCATTACTTTAAGACATGAAGGTCAGTCAATCCGGAACATTTCAAGAACTTTGAAGGTTTCTTCAAGTGCAGTCACAAAAACCATCAAGCTCTATGATGAAACTGGCTCTCATGAGGACCACCACAGGAAAGGAAGACCCAGAGTTACCTCTGCTGCAGAGGATAAATTCATTAGTTACCAGCCTCAGAAATTGCAGCCCAAATAAATGCTTCACAGAGTTCAAGTAACAGACACATCTCAACATCAACTGTTCAGAGGAGACTGCGTGAATCAGGCATTCATGGTCAAATTGCTGCAAAGAAACCATTACTAAAGGACACCAAAAAGAAAAAGAGACTTTCTTGGGCCAAGAAACAAGAGCAATGGACATTAGAACGGTGGAAATCTGTCCTTTGGTGTGATGAGTGATGAGCAACGAACCGCCCTTGCTGTCTCTGCCTGGCCAGTTCCGCTCTCTCCACTGGGATTCTCTGCCTCTAACCCTATTACAGGGGCTGAGTCACTGGCTTACTGGTGCTTTTCCATGCCGTCCCTAGGAGGGGTGCGTCACTTGAGTGGGTTGAGTCACTGACGTAATCTTCCTGTCTGGGTTGGCGCCCCCCCTTGGGTTGTGCCGTGGCGAAGATCTTTGTGGGCTATACTCGGCCTTGTCTCAGGATGGTAAGTTGGTGATTGAAGATATCCTTGGTGGTGTGGGGGCTGTGCTTTGGCAAGGTGGGTGGGGTTATATCCTGCCTGCTTGGCCTTGTCCGGGAGTATCATTGGATGGGGCCACAGTGTCTCCTGACCCCTCCTGTCTCAGCCTCCAGTATTTATGCTGCAGTAGTTTATGTGTTGGGGGGCTAGGGTCAGTCTGTTATATCTGGAGTATTTCTCCTGTCTTATCGGGTGTCCTGTGTGAATTTAAGTATGCTCTCTCTAATGATCTATTTCTTTCTTTCTTTCTCTCTCTCGGAGGACCTGAGCCCTAGGACCATGCCTCAGGACTACATGGCATGATGACTCCTTGCTGTCCCCAGTCCACCTGGCCATGCTGCTGCTCCAGTTTCAACTGTTCTGCCTGCGGCTATGGAACCCTGACCTGTTCACCGGACGTGCTACGTGTCCCAGACCTGCTGTTTTCAACTCTCTAGAGACAGCAGGAGTGGTAGAGATACTCTTAATGATCAGCTATGAAAAGCCAACTGACATTTACTCCTGAGGTGCTGACTTGTTGCAACCTCGACAACTACTGTGATTATTATTATTTGACCATGCTGGTCATTTATGAACATTTGAACATCTTGGCCATGTTCTGTTATAATCTCTACCCGGCACAGCCAGAAGAGAACTGGCCACCCCTCATAGCCTGGTTCCTCTCTAGGTTTCTTCCTAGGTTTTGGCCTTTCTAGGGAGTTTTTCCTAGCCACCGTGCTTCTACACCTGCATTGCTTGCTGTTTGGGGTTTTAGGCTGGGTTTCTGTACAGCACTTTGAGATATCTGCTGATGTAAGAAGGGCTATATAAATCAATTTGATTTGATTTGATGAGTCCAAATTTGAGATTTTTGCTTCCAACCGCCGTGTCTTTGTGAGACGCAGAGTAGGTGAACATATGATTTCCGCATGTGTGGTTCACACCGTGAAGCATGGAGGAGGAGGTGTGATGGTGTGGGGGTGCTTTGCTGGTGACACTGTCTCTGATTTATTTAGAATTCAAGGCACACTTAACTAGCATGGCTACCACAGCATTCTGCAGCGATACGCCATCGCATCTGGTTTGCGCTTATTAAGACTATAATTTCTTTTTCAACAGGACAATGACCCAATACACATCCAGGCTGTGTAAGGGTTATTTGACCAAGAAGAAGAGTGATGGAGTGCTGCATCAGATGACCTGGCCTCCACAATCATCCGACCTCAACCCAATTGAGATGGTTTGGGATGAGTTGGACCGCAGAGTGAAGGAAAAGCAGCGAACAAGTTCTCAGTATATGTGGAAATTCTGACTGTTGGAAAAGCATTCCAGGTGAAGCTGGTTGAGAGAATGCCAAGAGTGTGCAAAGCTGTCATGAAGGCAAAGGGTGGCTACTTTGAAGAATCTAAATATAAATTATATTTTGACTTGTTTAACACTTTTTCAGTTACTACATGATTCCATATGTGTTATTTCATAGTTATGATTTTTTTTCTGACTATTATTCTACAATGTAGAGAATAGTAAGAATAAAGAAAAACCCTTGAATGAGTAGATATATCCAAACTTTTGACTGGTACTGTATGTTAGAAATACAATGTCTTCAAAAGAGCTCTAGGCTCAAACAGGTAGTGGCTAGTTTTTTGTGTGCTGCCAGGATGACATAGCTTAGCCAAATACTTTTCTACAGCCTATTGCTCCGCCTTCCTCTCTCTGGTTTAACTCACTGAGAAAATCTTGAGAGAAGTACAGAGAGACTTCTTGACAGAGATGTGACCTACCCGGACATCAAGAGAGATCTGCCTATATTGTTGATAGCTGAAGTTTATTATTTCAAAGGACTATTCAGACAAACTGGCAATGGGGAAACTTTTGCTATTTTTAATGGTTTCTTTTCTTTTGCTGGATGTGACATTTCAATCCAAAGGTAAAGACAACCACATATTATTGATAACATTTGATCAAAAAATTATAATTCTTTAAAGACTTCGAAACTAAAATGCTCATCTAATAATTTAGGAAATGTTTAGTACAGATGTTTGTTCACTTTTTTTTTGCCAACTGTGGGATTTATCAAGTTTGATTTATAAGGAGTTTTTTGTAGAATTGAATGAAAGTTTAGCGCTATGAAATCCTTTTTTTGTTGCAGTAACTTGCATATCTTTACACAGTAGTTATGGGAATGACTAAAGCATTGTGTAAGATTTGATGAATCTACCTTGTACAGATAGAGGTTTCTCTATCTCTCCTGACGTGTTCCAGCATGTTACAGTGAATACCACAACTTTGACTAACAGCTGAGGCCATTCATAGCAGCTCTTCTCATTTCCATAGTTAATAAACTAAGTCATTACATGTCAAAATACCTTAACTTTACTAAATTGACTGTATGCTTTAGGATATTAGAAAACCAAATGCATAGTGTTTTGTTTCCTGCATATTTCTCTCTTTCAATTATTTACTGTCACTTGTTATGTATCCCTATGGAAATGAACACCGTTAACCAAATAAATGAATACATACGTGAAAAACAAACAACAAAAGCTGTTTTGAATAGCCTGTAGTTTCAGTGTGAGTTGTTATGGTACCAAATCCTAATGTCTCCCCCCCCTTCATGTACTTCCCCAGGGAAAAGGGCCAAGAAATCCAAGTGGAACATCACTCTAATTCCCAGAACATTTAAAGGAAAAATCATACAGTTAAAGTCTGTGTCTCTCCCTAATGCCAGCCAACAGACACAGACACAACAAGCACCCCATTATTCTGGCCTCCCCACTGCCTCTGCTCCTACCCCTCCGGCGCTGTGGTTGCTAAGCAACGACACAGCGACGTACCTCGCCGGCCCCTTGAGCAGGTGGGTCATCCCCGGTTTTTACATGCTGGCCATTGTCGTGGGGATCCCGGCCAACGTAGCCATCTTGTCCGCCGTGGCCACCGAAGTCAGGAGGGTGTCGTCGGCCATCCTCTACTGCAGCCTGGCCGTCTCCGACCTCTTCCTCCTCCTCTCCCTCGTCTTCAAGGCCCACTACCATCTCCACGGCAACCACTGGGTGTTCGGCGAGACTGCCTGCCGCATCGTCACAGCCTGTTTCTACGGCAACCTGTACTGCTCGGCACACACGCTAGCCTGTATTAGCGTCAAACGCTACCTGGCCGTGGTGCGCCCATTTCTCTACAAGAGCCTCCCCAAGAGGGCCTATACCGCCTGGGCCAGCGTGGTTGTTTGGGGGGTGTTTGGGGCTGCTGTCATACCCGAGCTCCTGGTCCGGCAGAGCTACCACCTCCCTCAGCTAGGCCTCACCACTTGCCATGATGTTCTTCCACTGGACTACAGCTCCCATGCTCCTCTGCTCTACTACAAGCTGGGCCTGACCTTTCTGGGTCTACTAGTCCCGCTGGTGGTCACGGCTGTGTGTTATGCACGGATAGTCCGAGAACTCAACCACTCACACCACGACTGGGCGCTGTATGTCAAGGCTAGCTCGCTGGTGTTTGTGATTTTCGTGGCATGTTTCGGCCCCGCCGGGACCCTCCACTTCCTGCATTATGTGCGTCGGTTGGCGGACGAAGAGGACAGCTTCTACGGCTACTTCAAAGTGGCAGTGTGTCTGTGCTGTCTGCATGCCTGCCTGGACCCATTCCTCTTCCTCCTTATGTCCAAATCAGCCGGATCCAAACTCCACTTCATGACCCTCAAGGGGAAGACTCTGAGCATCTCCACCTGAATCTTAATCCGGATCAAACGTACAAAAGAATCCACATTTATTCCATGAGCTTCAAGGGGAAGACCATGAGCATCCCCACCTGAATTTGACGTAACCTGGATTCGAATTTGGACCGCAACATCAGGCATACATTTGGGCCAGCCACTTCAATCTAGATCTCAACTGTGAATATGTGACTGACTATCGGATGATAAGGCCAGAAACTGGATCAGGGTTTGAGACAGTTATGGATCTCAGTGAGATTTCTCATCTCAGATCCAGTTTCATATGTGAAATCGGTTAAGATCTGTGTGTGACTCTTTTAAAATATTTTTTTATTAACCCTTTTTTACCAGGTAAATTGACTGAGAACACATTCTCATTTACAGCAACGACCTGGGGAGTCGTTACAGGGGAGAGAAGAGGGGATGAATGAGTCAATTGGCAATTTGTTGTTGGCAAGTCATAAACGGGACCCTTCCAACCACAAACAGAGAGAGGAAAACGTCAACTACTGTATCAATACTGGGACTCTGTGTTCTGAGTAGACTGGACTGGAATTCTGTGTGTGTGTGTGTGTGTGTGTGTGTGTGTGTGTGTGTGTGTGTGTGTGTGTGTGTGTGTGTGTGTGTGTGTGTGTGTGTGTGTGTGTGTGTGTGTGTGTGTGTGTGTGTGTGTGTGTGTGTGTGTGTGTGTGTGCAGGCGGGCCTATATATGTCTATTGTATGTGTTGTTTCCTTACAAAACCTATTTGATTTTTTTTTAAGGATACATGTGAAATATTACATTTGGCCAAAGTGGGATTAAAATTAATTTAGTTGTGCATTTTCTGTCAAAGATCTACACAAAATACTCTGTAATGTCAATATGGAAGAAAAATTCTAACATTTGTAAAACATGAATGAAAAATATAACACTAGTATATCTTGATTAGATACGTATTCAACCCCCTAGGTCAATAAATGTTAGATTCACCTTGGCAGCGATTATAGCTGTGAGTCTTTCTGGGTAAGTGTCACGCCCTGACCTTAGAGATCCTTTTTATGTCTCTATTTTGTTTTGGTCAGGGCGTGAGTTGGGGTGGGCATTCTATGTTTTGTGTTCTATGTTTTGTATTTCTTTGTTGTTTGGCCGGGTGTGGTTCTCAATCAGAGGCAGCCGTCTATCGTTGTCTCTGATTGAGAACCATACTTAGGTAGCTCTTGCCCACATGGGTTTTGTGGGTAGTTGTTTTCTGTTTTTGTGTGTCTGCACCAGACAGAACTGTTTCGTTTGTTCCGCTTTGTTATTTTTTGTTTTAGTGTTCAGCTGTATTAAAAATCATGAACACGTACCACGCTGCACCTTGGTCCTCTTCTTCAAACAGCCGTTACAGAACTACCCTCCACCAAAGGACCAAGCAGCGTGGTGTAATGGACTCCTGGACATGGGAGGAGATCCTGGACGGGAAGGGACCCTGGAGGCAGGCTGGGGAGTATCGCCGTCCACAGGAGGAACTGGAGGCAGCTAAGGCTGAGCGGCAACATTACGAGGGAACATGGCTGGCAAGGAAGCCCGAGAGGCAGCCCTCCCCAAAAATGGGGGGGAGGCACACGGGGAGTGTGGTAGAGTCAGGTTGGAGATCTGAGCCAACTCCCCGTGCATACCGTGGCGGGCGTCGTACTAGTCAGGCACCGTGTTATGCGGTGGAGCGCACGGTGTCTCCAGTACGCGTTCTTAGCCCGGTGCGCTACATCCCAGCTCCCCGCATCTGCCGGGCTAGGGTGAGGATCCAGCCAGGACGGATTGTGCCAGCCCTGCTCTCCAGACCTCCAGTGCGTCTCCTCGGGCCAGGAAATCCTGCGCCGGCTCTAAGCACGGTTTCCCCAGTTTGCCAGGAGAACCCAGTGCGGCCTGTTCCAGCTCCCCACACGTGCCGGGCTAGACTGGGCATTCAGCCTGGAAGAGTGGTCCCAAGACTACGCACCAGACTCCAGTGCTCCCCTACAGCCCGGTCTATCCTGTGCCTCTTCCAAGGACCAGGCCTCCAGTAGGTCTCCCCAGCCTGGTGAGTCCTGTGCCTGCATCCTGTCCGGCGCTGCCAGAGTCGCCCTCCTGTCCGGAGCTGCCAGAGTCGCCCTCCTGTCCGGAGCTGCCAGAGTCGCACTCCTGTCCGGAGCCCGCTGCGAGGGTCCCCAGTCCGGGGTCGGCGGCGAGGGTCCACGTCCCGCACCAGAGCCGCCACCGCGGATAGATGCCCACCCAGACCCTCCCCTATAGGTTTAGGTTTTGCGGCCGGATTCCGCACCTTTCGGGGGGGGTACTGTCACGCCCTGACCTTAGATCCTTTTTATGTCTCTATTTTGGTTTGGTCAGGGCGTGAGTTCGGGTGGGCATTCTGTTTTGTGTTCTATGTTTTGTATTTCTTTGTTGCTTGGCCGGGTGTGGTTCTCAATCAGAGGCAGCTGTCTATCGTTGTCTCTGATTGAGAACCATACTTAGGTAGCTCTTGCCCACATGGGTTTTGTGGGTAGTTATTTTCTGTTTTGTGTGTCTGCACCAGACAGAACTGTTTCGTTTGTTCCGCTTTGTTATTTTTTGTTTTAGTGTTCAGCTGTATTAAAAATCATGAACACGTACCACGCTGCACCTTGGTCCTCTTCTTCAAACATCCGTTACAGTAAGTCTCTAAGAGCGTTCCACACCTGGATTGTGCAACATTTGCTCATTATCATTTTCAGAATTCTTCAAGATCTGTCAAATTGGTTGTTGATCATTGCTAGACAACCATTTTCAGGTCTTGCCATAGATTTTCAAGCAGATTTAAGTCAAAACTGTAACTCGGCCACTCAGGGACATTCACTGTCTTCTTAGTAAACAAATCCAGTGTAGATTTGGCCTAGGTTTTTGTCCTGCTAAAAGGTGAATTCATCTCCCAGTGTCTGGTGGAAAGAAGACTGAACCAGGAATTCCTCTAGGATTTTGCTTGTGCTTAGCTCCATTCCATTGATTTTTTTGTCCTGAAAACTCCCCAGTCCTTAATGATTACAAGCATACCCATAACATGATGCAGCCACCCTTATGCTTGAAAATAGAGTGTGCTACTCGGTAATGGGTTGTATTGGATTTGCCCCAAACATAACCCTTTGCAGTGCCTTCGGAAAGTATTCAGGTTACAGCCTTATTCTAAAATTGATTAAATTGTTTTTGTTCCTCATTAATCTACACACAATACCCCAAAATGACAGAGCAAAAACAGGTTTTAAGAAATGTTTGCAAATGTATAAAAAAACGAAATATTACATTTACATTACAAGTATTCAGACCCTTTACTCAGTACTGTGTTGAAGCACCTTTGGCAGCAATTACAGCCTTGAGTCTTCTTGGGTATGACGCTACAAGCTTGGCACACCTGTATCTGGGGAGTTTCTCAGATTCTTCTCTGCAGATCCTCTCAAGCTCTGTCAGATTGAATGGGGAGCATTGCTGCACAGCTATTTTCAGGTCTCTCCAGAGATGTTCAAACGGGTTCAGGTCCGGGCTCTGACTGGGCCACTCAAGGACATTCAGAGACTTGTTCCGAAGCCACTCCTGAGTTGTCTTGGCTGTGTGCTTAGAGTAGTTGTCCTGTTGGAAGGTGAACATTTGCCCCAGTTTGAGGTCCTGAGCGCGCTGGAGCAGGTTTTCATCAAGGACCTCTTTGTACTTTGTTCCGTTCATCTTTGCATCGATCCTGACTAGTCTCCCAGTCCCTGCCCAGAAAAACATCCCCATAGCATGATGCTGCCACCACCATGCTTCACTGTATGGATGGTGCCAGGTTTCCTCCAGACGTGACTCTTGGCATTCAGGCCAAAGATTTCAATCTTGGTTTCATCATACCAGAGAATCTCATTTCTCATGGTCTGAGAGTCTTTAGGTGTATTTTGGCAAACTCCAAGCAGGCTGTCATGTGCCTTTTACTGAGGATTGGCTTCCGTCTTCCGTCTGATTGGTGGAGGGCTGTAGAGATGGTTGTTCTTCTGGAAGGTTCTCCCATCTCCACAGAGGACCTCTGGAGCTCTATCAGAGTGACCATCAGGTTCTTGCTCACCTCCCTGACCAAGGCCCTTCTCCCGCGATTGCTCAGTTTGGCCGGGCGCCCAACTTTAGGAAGAGTCTTGTACTATTAGCTAGCTGGCTTGCTTACAGCAGGCCACTGTGTGTAAGCTAATGAGATGCATGTTTGCTAGCTAGCGTGGGGAGCGTTTTATTTATTTATTTAACCTTTATTTAACTAGGGGTTGACATGGGGAGCATTGTAATTCCACATTTATTTGCCCGAGACTGATTTTAGAACAGAGACAAAATCATAAGGTCAATGGCATGGAAGAGGAATGCAGAGATGTTGGTGTTGGTGGGTAAAGAGAGATTTGCAAAGCCACAATTTACCCAAATGACCCATTCACATGAATGTAGGCCTGTGTATTTCACAGGAAGTGACTTACAATCATCAATGTCATGATACAAGTACAATGAAAGAACCATAAGCTATAATATATTGGAATCATAATGTTAAGATACCATAATCCAATTGGTAGCATATTACATGAGAAATTCATGCTTAAATCATTACAATGTTATAGAAGGGAAAGGGGGATACCTAGTCAGTTGTAATGCGTGCTACTGGTGATTTCTATCCTTTAATGAGTAAAAATCACAATTTAATTTAGTCAACACATTCACAAATGGTGGCTTTGATCACAGTTTAGGGGTTCAGGTTGCTTGATGTTCATTGCTAGCTAGCAGCACAAGCAGACATTGTTTTGCAAATCTCTCTTCACCCAACATCAACACCAACAATCTCTGAAATCCTCCTCTATGCCATTTACCTTATGATTTTTGTCTGTACGTTTCTGTCGCGCCACTCACCTTCCTACAATCCCCTGCGCAATGCTCCTCGTTCTACCGTGGAAAATAAATGGGGTGGAACTTAGTCTGCCGAATTCAGAAGTGGTGGAAACCATACGTTAGTAGCTTCTTTGAAATCACATGCACTTAAATCAATCTCATTACAATTGCAGAACTGGCAGCGTACAAATTAAACCTGTAATCACAGAACACAAGAGAACAGAATTTCGGCAGGCAAGAAAATAGCCCTGCCGAAATCCCCCTACCCCTTCTAATATCCTTAAATTTGTGGCTAGAGTCAAATACTTTCTATAGAACAAACTTCACATCAGGATAGGCAACCGAAATGAAAGATTATTTCACTCATAATTCACCGTATCACAATTCCAGTCGGTCGGAAGTTTACATACAAACCTGACAAATTCCAGAAAATGATGGCATGGCTTTAGAAGTTTTTGATATGCTAATTGACATCATTTGAGTCAATTGGAGGTGTACCTGTGGATGTATTTCAAGGCCTACCTTCAAACTCAGTGCCTCTTTGCTTGACATCATGGGAAAATCAAAAGAAATCAGCCAAGACCCCAGAAAAAAATAGGAGACCTCCACAAGTCTGGTTCATCCTTGGGAGCAATTTCCAAATGCCTGAAGGTACCATGTTCATCTATACAAACAATAGTACACAAGTATAAACACCATGGGACCACGTAGCCATCATACCGCTCAGGAAGGAGACGCGTTCTGTCTTCTAGAGATGAACGTACTTTGGTGCGAAAAGTGCAAATCAATCCCAGAACAACTGCAAAGGACCTTGTGAAGATGCTGGAGGAAACGGGTACAAAAGTATCTATATCCACAGTAAAACAAGCCCTATATTGACATAACCTGAAAGGCTGCTCAGCAAGGAAGAAGCCACTTCTCCAAAACCGCCATCACTTCGGTTTGCAAATGCACATGGGGACAAAGATCGTACTTTTGGAGAAATGTCCTCTGGTCTGATGAAACAAAAATGGAACTGTTTGGTCATAACGATAGTAGTTATGTTTGGAGGAAAAAGAGGGAGGCTTGCAAGCTGAACACCATCCCAACCGTGAAGCATGGGGGTGGCAGCATCATGTTGTGGGGGTGCATTGCTGCAGGAGGGACTGGTGCACTTCACAAAATAGATGGCATCATGAGAAGAAAAATTGTGGATATATTGAAGCAACATCTCAAGACATTAGTCAGGAAGTTAAAGCTTGGTTGCAAATGGGTCTTCCAAATGGACAATGACCCCAAGCATACTTCCAAAGTTGTGGCAAAATTGCTTAAGGACAAAGTCAAGCTATTGGAGTGGTCATCACAAAGCCCTGACCTCAATCCCATAAATGTGTGGTCAGAACTGAAAAGGTGTGTGTGAGCAAGGAGGCCTACAAACCTGATTCAGTTACACCAGCTCTGTCAGGAGGAATGGGTCAAAATTCACCAACTTATTGTGGGAAGCTTGTGGAAGGCTAGCCGTTTGACCCAAGTTGAACAATTTAAGGCAATGCTACCAAATACTAATTGAGTATGTAAACTTCTGACTCACTGGGAATGTGAAAGATATAAAAGCTGAAATAAATCATCCTCTCTACTATTATTCTGACATTTCACATTCTTAAAATAAAGTGGTGATCCTAACTGACCTAAGACAGGGACTTTTTACTAGGATTAATTGTCAGGAATTGTGAAACTGAGTTTAAATGTATTTGGCTAAGGTGTTTGAAACTTCTGACTTCAAATGTATGTGTGTTATATTAAACATAGAGGAGGGAGTAAAATGTTGGCAAGCAATAAACATTTCAGAACAACTATGGCTGAATTATTATCATTACAATTTCAAAAATACTAGTCGAATAAGACATGGGAGAGATGACACATTTTGGCAAAGAGATTTATTTATAGACTAATACACTTGAAACAAATAGCCAAACCGAAAACTGCAGACATTATTAGTGCCTCCCCGCTATCAAACCGACATAAAAATAAAATGAAACGCAGCCTAACGTGATCAGAAATCTCAACTAGCAAGCAAGTTTCAGCAATGAAGAATTGAGTGCGTGTGCATTCACGCGAAGTGGGGGGGGGGGGGGGGATTCTGGCAGGGGGGAGCTTTTCGGCACAACGGTGCAGTCTGAAAAACTGGCTTCTTGGAAGTCCTCTTTTTAATGGCTCAGGATGGAAGCTGTCCCCCTGTAATAGAATATTCTGTCCGTTTCTTTTCTATACAGAGTTGTAAACAGGGTTCCATTTGATTTCTCAACCACATATCGAGATAATGAACACGTTGAGTGTCACATTCAATAGTGAATTTGAGATTGGGGTCAATGTCATTGAGTGATGCCATAAAGTCTGACAGCTCTTTTCCTGTTCCTCCCCATGTGCAAAAATGTTTTGTCAATATATCGACACCACTTCAGGACTTCATTCAAAAATTGAGCAAAGATGCAAATGTATCAATCAATCAATCAATCAATTTTATTTTATATAGCCCTTCGTACATCAGCTAATATCTCGAAGTGCTGTACAGAAACCCAGCCTAAAACCCCAAACAGCTAGTAATGCAGGTGTAGAAGCACGGTGGCTAGGAAAAACTCCCTAGAAAGGCCAAAACCTAGGAAGAAACCTAGAGAGGAACCAGGCTATGAGGGGTGGCCAGTCCTCTTCTGGCTGTGCCGGGTGGAGATTATAACAGAACTATGCCAAGATGTTCAAAAATGTTCATAAGTGACAAGCATGGTCAAATAATAATCATGAATAATTTTCAGTTGGCTTTTCATAGCTGATCATTAAGAGTTGAAAAACAACAGGTCTGGGACAGGTGGCGGTTCCATAACCGCAGGCAGAACAGCTGAAACTGGAATAGCAGCAAGGCCAGGCGGACTGGGGACAGCAAGGAGTCACCACGGGCGGCAGTCCCGACGCATGGTCCTAGGGCCCAGGTCCTCCGAGAGAAAGAAAGAGAGAAGGAGAAAATTAGAGAGAGCCAAGATTTTCAAAATGTTCATAAATGACAAGCATGGTCAAATAATAATCAGGAATAAATCTCAGTTGGCTTTTCATAGCCGATCATTAAGAGTTGAAAACAGCAGGTCTGGGACAGGTAGGGGTTCCATAACCGCAGGCAGAACAGTTGAAACTGGAATAGCAGCAAGGCCAGGCGGACTGGGGACAGCAAGGAGTCACCACGGCCGGTAGTCCCGACGTATGGTCCTAGGGCTCAGGTCCTCCGAGAGAAAGAAAGAGAGAAGGAGAAAATTAGAGAGAGCCAAGATTTTCAAAATGTTCATAAATGACAAGCATGGTCAAATAATAATCAGGAATAAATCTCAGTTGGCTTTTCATAGCCGATCATTAAGAGTTGAAAACAGCAGGTCTGGGACAGGTAGGGGTTTCGTAACCGCAGGCAGAACAGTTGAAACTGGAATAGCAGCAAGGCCAGGCGGACTGGGGACAGCAAGGTGTCAGCATGCCCGGTAGTCCTGACGTATGGTCCTAGGGCTCAGGTTCTCAGAGAGAAAGAGAGAACGAGAGAATTAGAGAGAGCATACTTAAATTCACACAGGACACTGGATAAGACAGGAGAAGTACTCCAGGTATAACCAACTGACCCTAGCCCCCCGACACATAAACTACTGCAGCATAAATACTGGAGGCTGAGACAGGAGCGGTCAGGAGACACTGTGGCCCCATCCGAAGAAACCCCCGGACAGGGCCAAACAGGAAGGATATAACCCCACCCACTTTGCCAAAGCACAGCCCCCGCACCACTAGAGGGATATCCTCAACCACCAACTTACAATCCTGAGACAAGGCCGAGTATAGCCCACAAAGGTCTCCACCACAGCACAAACCAAGGGGGGGCGCCAACCCAGACAGGAAGATCACGTCAGTAACTCAACCCACTCAAGTGACGCACCCCTCCTAGGGACGGCATGAAAGAGCACCAGCAAGCCAGTGACTCAGCCCCTGTAACAGGGTTAGAGGCAGAGAATCCCAGTGGAGAGAGGGGAACCGGCCTGGCAGAGACAGCAAGGGCGGTTCGTTGCTCCAGAGCCTTTCCGTTCACCTTCACACTCCTGGGCCAGACTACACTCAATCATATGACCTACTGAAGAGATAAGTCTTCAGTAAAGACTTAAAGGTTGAGACCGAGTCTGCGTCTCTCACATGGGTAGGCAGACTGTTCCATAAAAATGGAGATCTATAGGAGAAAGCCCTGCCTCCCGCTGTTTGCTTAGAAATTCTAGGGACAATTAGAAGGCCTGCGTCTTGTGACCGTAGCGTACGTATTGGTATGTACGGCAGGACCAACTCGGAAAGATAGGTAGGAGCAAGCCCATGTAACGCTTTATAGGTTAACAGTAAAACCTTGAAATCAGCCCTTGCCTTAACAGGAAGCCAGTGTAGGGAAGCTAGCACTGGAGTAATATGATCAAATTTCTTGGTTCTAGTCAGGATTCTAGCAGCCGTATTTAGCACTAACTGAAGTTTATTTAGTGCTTTATCCGGGTAGCCGGAAAGTAGAGCATTGCAGTAGTCTAACCTAGAAGTAACAAATGCATGGATTAATTTTTCTGCATCATTTTTGGACAGAAAATTTCTGATTTTTGCAATGTTACGTAGATGGAAAAAAGCTGTCCTTGAAACAGTCTTGATATGTTCGTCAAAAGAGAGATCAGGGTCAAGAGTAACGCCGAGGTCCTTCACAGTTTTATTTGAGACGACTTTACAACCATCAAGATGAATTGTCAGATTTAACAGAAGATCTCTTTGTTTCTTGGGACCTAGAACAAGCATCTCTGTTTTGTCCGAGTTTAAAAGTAGAAAGTTTTCAGCCATCCACTTCCTTATGTCTGAAACACAGGCTTCTAGCGAGGGCAATTTTGGGGCTTCACCATGTTTCATTGAAATGTACAGCTGTGTGTCATCCGCATAGCAGTGAAAGTTAACATTATGTTTTCGAATAACATCCCCAAGAGGTAAAATATATAGTGAAAACAATAGTGGTCCTAAAACGGAACCTTGAGGAACACCGAAATGTACAGTTGATTTGTCAGAGGACAGACCATTCACAGAGACAAACTGATATCTTTCCGACAGGTAAGATCTAAACCAGGCCAGAACTTGTCCGTGTAGACCAATTTGGGTTTCCAGTCTCTCCAAAAGAATGTGGTGATCGATGGTGTCAAAGGCAGCACTAAGGTCTAGTAGCACGAGGACAGATGCAGAGCCTCGGTCTGACGCCATTAAAAGGTCATTTACCACCTTCACAAGTGCAGTCTCAGTGCTATGATGGGGTCTAAAACCAGACTGAAGCATTTCGTATACATTGTTTGTCTTCAGAAAGGCAGTGAGTTGCTGCGCAACAGCTTTTTCAAAATTTTTTGAGAGGAATGGAAGATTCGATATAGGCCGATAGTTTTTTATATTTTCCGGGTCAAGGTTTGGCTTTTTCAAAAGAGGCTTTATCACTGCCACTTTTAGTGAGTTTGGTACACATCCGGTGGATAGAGAGCTGTTTATTATGTTCAACATAGGAGGGCCAAGCACAGGAAGCAGCTCCTTCAGCAGTTTAGTAGGAATAGGATCCAGTATGCAGCTTGAAGGTTTAGAGGCCATGATTATTTTCATCATTGTGTCAAGAGATATAGTACTAAAACACTTAAGTGTCTCTCCCGATCCCAGGCCCTCGCAGAGCTGTGCAGATCCAGGACAGCTAAGCCCTGGAGGAATACGCAGATTCAAAGAGGAGTCCGTAATTTGCTTTCTAATGGTCATGATCTTTTCCTCAAAGAAGTTCATGAATTTATTACTGCTGAAGTGAAAGCCATCCTCTCTTGGGGAATGCTGCTTTTTAGTTAGCTTTGCAACAGTATCAAAAAGAAATTTTGGATTGTTCTTATTTTCCTCGATTAAGTTGGAAAAGTAGGATGATCGAGCAGCAGTGAGGGCTCTTCGGTACTGCACGGTACTGTCTTTCCAAGCTAGTCGGAAGACTTCCAGTTTGGTGTGGCGCCATTTCCGTTCCAATTTCCTGGAAGCTTGCTTCAAAGCTCGGGTATTTTCTGTATACCAGGGAGCTAGTTTCTTATGACAAATGTTTTTCGTTTTTAGGGGTGCAACTGCATCTAGGGTATTGCGCAAGGTTAAATTGAGTTCCTCAGTTAAGTGGTTAACTGATTTTTGTCCTCTGACGTCCTTGGGTAGGCAGAAGGAGTCTGGAAGGGCATCAAGGAATTTTTGTGTTGTCTGAGAATTTATAGCACGACTTTTGATGCTCCTTGGTTGGGGTCTGAGCAGATTATTTGTTGCGATTGCAAACGTAATAAAATGGTGGTCCGATAGTCCAGGATTATGTGGAAAAACATTAAGATCTACAACATTTATTCCATGGGACAAAACTAGGTCCAGAGTATGACTGTGGCAGTGAGTAGGTCCAGAGACATGTTGGACAAAACCCACTGAGTCGATGATGGCTCCGAAAGACTTTTGGAGTGGGTCTGTGGACTTCTCCATGTGAATATTAAAATCACCAAAAATTAGAATATGATCTGCTATGACTACAAGGTCTGATAGGAATTCAGGAAACTCAGAGAGGAACGCTGTATATGGCCCAGGAGGCCTGTAAACAGTAGCTATAAAAAGTGATTGAGTAGGCTGCATAGATTTCATGACTAGAAGCTCAAAAGACGAAAACGCCATTTTTTTTTTTGTAAATTGAAATTTGCTATCGTAAATGTTAGCAACACCTCCGCCTTTGCGGGATGCACGGGGGATATGGTCACTAGTGTAACCAGGAGGTGAGGCCTCATTTAACACATCGACACCGCTCTCTCTCTCACTGTGTTGGTATTTTCTGCCAAGTATGTTGATTAAAGGGGGTAGGTCTCTCTAATCAGGCCAGTGGGCTGATAGAATCTGTGTGGAATGTTGTTCATCTATACTCTTACAGCTGCTGTCTTTCTGGTTATGTCTTGAATGGATAAAGCGTTAGCTAACGTCTCGCATCATTCCGTGTAGTTACACAGGTCAAGAGAGAAATAACAATGCCATCTCTTCAAAGGATTTAACACTGCCATCTTCTGGTCGTCTAGACATCTTTTTTTACCTGTGCTTTGTATCATATTGTACAACTGTAAAAGTGTGACAAACGATGTGATCCTTGTTATTTCCTGATAGATGTTGGTTGAAAATAACGCCCTAGCAAAACCCGAGCCTCAGCGCTCACTGTTGCCCCTAGTGGACAGTTTTGAAGGCATTTACCGACGTCCTCGGGACATGGACAGATATCCAACTTCGAAGTCAATCTAGAGCAATCTGGCTGTACATATCCCTCCCTTTAGGCCCCTCCTATTAGGCCCCTTATAAGACCGCTCCCAGACAATCCAAGCAAAATTATTGGTTGAGGAATAGTTTTCTGTGCTAAAAAGCTATTTTTGTTTCTTTTTGACCATTTTAATTGAACAATAGACATCAATTGGGTGGGACAAGGTAGGCTACTGCTCTGGAGCTATCATTGGTAAGAAAAAAATACTTTCACATCACTTATTACAGGTTTAATCAACAAACACTGCACAATAAACAAATACATTACTCTTAAACCTAGTTTCAACATGACAAATACAGTCTGTGCACTTTGATTAATGGAAATATACTAACTGAAGAAAACGGAATGACTCTTTGGTCAAATAGTAAGACTACCACGTTGAACTCACATTGTGGGATAAATCCAGTGTGATTCTCCCGAACTTGTCTCCTCTCTAACCCCTCCACGAAGGAGTCTCATCTGCCCTAACATTCATCAGATCTCTATTCCCTTTCCTCTTTCTCCTTCTCCCTGTATCTGTGAACTGCTTTTCAGGGTAGTTACAGGAAGTAATTTACACATCCCCCACTGAAATCCTTCAGTCTTTCTGTCAGTCCCTCTATCTCTCATTTCCCGCCATCTGCATATTCTTCTCATTCATCTGTCTATCCTTCTCCTCCATCAATCTTCTGAACTCCCTCTGCGTCTTTGTCTTTACGATCATGATGTCCCTCTGTAAGTCAGGTAGAACTATCTTCATCAGGTTTCTCTCTGTTTCAACTCTGGCCTCTCCTTCATAGTGCTTCCTCATCTCCTCAGTCTCATGTTTGTGTCTCTCCTCCGTCTGTTTCCCGCCTTTCATTATCTCTCCTCTCTTTAGATGTCTCCAGCTTCATCTCCATCACCTTTCTCTCCAGTTCAGTAGTTTTTTTCGCTGAGAGTTCAGATAATATCTCCCTCGTGCTCCTGGATCTCTCCCTCTATCTTCTTCAGAGAGTCTTGCAACTCCTTCTTAAGCCTCTCTCTCTCTCTCTCTCTCTCTCTCCTCTCTCTCCTCTCTCTCCTCCCTCTGTTTCCTCTCCTCTCTTTCTCTCTGGATCTTTCCCTCCATCCCTCTAACCTGGGCCTCTGCCTGCTGGTAGGTCTGACTGCTGTAGAAGCTCTCTCTGTTTCCTGCCACCGTCTCCTCTACCTGCTCCAGCAGCTCTGGGACCTGAGTGCCAAGGGCCCTGTCCTTAATGTTGAGGACATGATACCTGCTCCCACACTTCTGTACAAGCTGCTGGATGTCCTGACTCCCCACTCTGCTCTCTCAGGCTATACGTATGAGTGAATAGAATCACAGTGTGTTCACAAACCCCCCTCCCCAAACATCTCCTCTATTCTCTCTCCTCCCCTTGGAGGGCTCCACTAGTATGACCAGGAGGAAGGTGTGGGGTCCCGGGGCAGACAGATGGACACAGAGCCCCACATCCTGTCTCATCTCCTCCAGAGAGAGTCCAGGGCAGAACCAGTCTGGAGTGTCCACCAGCACCAGCTGTCTCCCACACAGGTCCCTCTTACTCCTCTGGGTCACTGTGGGCTATACTCGGCCTTGTCTCAGGATGGTAAGTTGGTGGTTGAAGATATCCCTCTAGTGGTGTGGGGGCTGTGCTTTGGCAAAGTGGGTGGGGTTGTGTGTCTCGACCCCTCCTGTCTCAGCCTCCAGTATTATGCTGCAATAGTTTATGTGCCGGGGGGCTAGGGTCAGTCTGCTATATCTGGAGTATTTCTCCTGTCTTATCCGGTGTCCTGTGTGAATTTAAGTATACTCTCTCTATTCTCCTCTCTTTCTTTCTTTCTCAGAGGACCTGAGCCCTAGGACCATCTGGCCTGATGACTCGTTGCTGTCCCCAGTCCACCTGGTCGTGCTGCTGCTCCAGTTTCAACTGTTCTGCCTGCGGCTATGGAACCCTGACCTGTTCACCGGACGTGCTACCTGTCCCAGACCTGCTGTTTTCAACTCTCTAGAGACAGCAGGAGCGGTAGAGAGTTGAGAGAGTCTATGAAAAGCTCACTGACATTTACTCCTGAGGTGCTGACCTGTTGCACCCTCAACAACCACTGTGATTATTATTATTTGACCCTGCTGGTCATTTATGAACATTTGAACATGTTCTGTTATAATCTTCACCCGGCACAGCCAGAAGAGGACTGGCCACCCCTCATAGCCTGGTTCCTCTCTAGGTTTCTTCCTAGGTTCTGGCCTTTCTTTCTCCCCAATTTCGTGGTAGTTACAGTCTTGTCTCATCGCTGCAACTCCCGTACTGACTCGGGAGAGGCGAAGGTCGAGAGAGCCATGCATCCTCCAAAACACAACCCAACCAAGCCGCACTGCTTCTTGACACAATGCACATCCAACCCGGAAGCCAGCCGCACCAATGTGTCGGAGGAAACACCGTACACCTGGTGACCTGGTCAGCGTGCACTGCGCCCAGCCCGCCACAGGAGTCGCTAGTGCGCGATGAGACATGGATATCCCTGCCGGCCTAACCCTCCCCTAACCCGGACGACGCTGCAAACCCTCCCTATCCCGGCCGACGCTGGGCCAATTGTGCGCCGCCCCATGGGCCTCCCGGTCGCGGCCGGCTGCGACAGAACCTGGGCTCGAACCCAGAATCTCTGGTTGCACAGCTAGCACTGCGATGCAGTGCCTTAGACCACTGCGCCACCCAGGAGGCTAGGTTCTGGCCTTTCTAGGGAGTATTTCCTATCCACCGTGCTTCTACGCCTGCATTGCTTGCTGTTTGGGGTTTTAAGCTGGGTTTTTGTACAGCACTTTGTGACATCAGCTGATGTAAGAAGGGCTTTATAAATACATTTGAATGATGATAGCAAGGCTGGCCTGGGCCCTAAACTCCTCTCTGCCCAGGATGGTGTTTCCTGCTGCACTCCTCCCATCCTCAGTCCTCCACAGCAGCACCAGTCTCAGTTCAGACACACTGGGAGACACTGGGGAGTCTGGACCTCTGCTCCCTCCTCCCACTGGAACACAACACACAGTACTGCTCAATATTCTGACTCTCTGGAGGTTGGACCACTTTAAAACATAAAACAACATCCATAACTCACTAAGTCAAGGATCTTCCATGCTCTTTGTCCTCCTCAATGTGTGTGTGTGTGTGTGGGGGGGGGGGGGGGTCTGTATCTGAGGTCTCGCCTACCACTGCAACACAACACAGCACTGCTCAACACACTGACTCTGGGGATTAGACACAGTGCAAGCAAAAAAATACTGGAACTCACTCTATGGAGTATCTTCCACGCTCTTTGTCCTCCTCAGTAGAACGGTGGTGCTGATGTCTGTTGTCTCTCCACGTTCTAAAACACAACAACCATTTATTGGACATATAACAACCCTTTATGGGAACACTGACACATTAAGGTAGGTTTACGTTACCTCAGTGACACATGAAGGTAGGTTTACGTTACCTCAGTGACACATGAAGGTAGGTTTACGTTACCTCAGTGACACATGAAGGTAGTCTTACGTTACCTCAGTGACACATGAAGGTAGGTTTACGTTACCTCAGTGACACATGAAGGTAGTCTTACGTTACCTCAGTGACACATGAAGGTAGGTTTACGTTACCTCAGTGACACATGAAGGTAGGTTTACGTTACCTCAGTGACACATGAAGGTAGGTTTACGTTACCTCAGTGACACATGAAGGTAGGTTTACGTTACCTCAGTGACACATGAAGGTAGTCTTACGTTACCTCAGTGACACATGAAGGTAGGTTTACGTTACCTCAGTGACACATGAAGGTAGGTTTACGTTACCTCAGTGACACATGAAGGTAGGTTTACGTTACCTCAGTGACACATGAAGGTAGTCTTACGTTACCTCAGTGACACATGAAGGTAGTCTTACGTTACCTCAGTGACACATGAAGGTAGTCTTACGTTACCTCAGTGACACATGAAAGTAGGTTTACGTTACCTCAGTGACACATGAAGGTAGTCTTACGTTACCTCAGTGACACATGAAAGTAGGTTTACGTTACCTCAGTGACACATGAAGGTAGTCTTACGTTACCTCAGTGACACATGAAAGTAGGTTTACGTTACCTCAGTGACACATGAAGGTAGTCTTACGTTACCTCAGTGACACATGAAAGTAGGTTTACGTTACCTCAGTGACACATGAAGGTAGGTTTACATTACCTCAGTGACACATGAAGGTAGGTTTACGTTACCTCAGTGACACATGAAGGTAGGTTTACGTTACCTCAGTGACACATGAAGGTAGTCTTACGTTACCTCAGTGACACATGAAGGTAGGTTTACGTTACCTCAGTGACACATGAAGGTAGTCTTACGTTACCTCAGTGACACATGAAGGTAGGTTTACGTTACCTCAGTGACACATGAAGGTAGTCTTACGTTACCTCAGTGACACATGAAGGTAGGTTTACGTTACCTCAGTGACACATGAAGGTAGTCTTACGTTACCTCAGTGACACATGAAGGTAGTCTTACGTTACCTCAGTGACACATGAAGGTAGGTTTACGTTACCTCAGTGACACATGAAGGTAGTCTTACGTTACCTCAGTGACACATGAAGGTAGGTTTACGTTACCTCAGTGACACATGAAGGTAGTCTTACGTTACTTCAGTGACACATGAAGGTAGGTTTACGTTACCTCAGTGACACATGAAGGTAGTCTTACGTTACCTCAGTGACACATGAAGGTAGGTTTACGTTACCTCAGTGACACATGAAGGTAGGTTTACGTTACCTCAGTGACACATGAAGGTAGGTTTACGTTACCTCAGTGACACATGAAGGTAGTCTTACGTTACCTCAGTGACACATGAAGGTAGTCTTACGTTACCTCAGTGACACATGAAGGTAGTCTTACGTTACCTCAGTGACACATGAAAGTAGGTTTACGTTACCTCAGTGACACATGAAGGTAGTCTTACGTTACCTCAGTGACACATGAAAGTAGGTTTACGTTACCTCAGTGACACATGAAGGTAGTCTTACGTTACCTCAGTGACACATGAAAGTAGGTTTACGTTACCTCAGTGACACATGAAGGTAGTCTTACGTTACCTCAGTGACACATGAAAGTAGGTTTACGTTACCTCAGTGACACATGAAGGTAGGTTTACGTTACCTCAGTGACACATGAAGGTAGGTTTACGTTACCTCAGTGACACATGAAGGTAGGTTTACGTTACCTCAGTGACACATGAAGGTAGTCTTACGTTACCTCAGTGACACATGAAGGTAGTCTTACGTTACCTCAGTGACACATGAAGGTAGGTTTACGTTACCTCAGTGACACATGAAGGTAGTCTTACGTTACCTCAGTGACACATGAAGGTAGGTTTACGTTACCTCAGTGACACATGAAGGTAGTCTTACGTTACCTCAGTGACACATGAAGGTAGGTTTACGTTACCTCAGTGACACATGAAGGTAGGTTTACGTTACCTCAGTGACACATGAAGGTAGTCTTACGTTACCTCAGTGACACATGAAGGTAGGTTTACGTTACCTCAGTGACACATGAAGGTAGTCTTACGTTACCTCAGTGACACATGAAGGTAGGTTTACGTTACCTCAGTGACACATGAAGGTAGGTTTACGTTACCTCAGTGACACATGAAGGTAGTCTTACGTTACCTTAGTGACACATGAAGGTAGGTTTACGTTACCTCAGTGACACATGAAGGTAGTCTTACGTTACCTCAGTGACACATGAAGGTAGGTTTACGTTACCTCAGTGACACATGAAGGTAGTCTTACGTTACCTCAGTGACACATGAAGGTAGGTTTACGTTACCTCAGTGACACATGAAGGTATAAACCTACTGAAGTGTAGTTCTGGGTTTTTAGTGAAATTTGAATGTTAAGTATCACATTTTGCATTATTCATCTCATATGTATATACTGTATACTATACTATACTACTGTATCTTCGTCTATGGCGCTCTGACATTGCTCGTCCATATATTTATATTTTCTTAATTCCATTCCTTTACTTAGATTTTTGTGTGTATTGGGTATATGTTGTGAAATTGTTAAGATATTACTTGTTAGATATTACTGCACTGTCGGAGCTAGAAACACAAGAATTTCACTACACCCGCAATAACGGGTGATGCTAAACACGTGATCCGCAAAATAACCTAGTTTTAGCGGAATGTCATCTGCATGCTGCAAGTGTGCAGCTCTCAGCTGGTTTTGGCATGGAGCAGCTCACAAAAGAATGACATCTGTAGCCGGTAGGGTAGGAAATACGTTTCAACTTATGATATCTACCAGTAAACGCTAACTAAGGCAGCAATGGGTATGCAAACCATGCATTGAAAAAGTTTAGTCCGTGTGTTGGTTAGTAGGCTATTTGTGATGCGCAATTGTCATCATGCCTGTTTGCATCAGGGGCGTAGAGGGACAGAGGCTTACTCACTGGGCAGACAGGCCCTGACAGGCCCACCCAATCAGATTGATGTGGTTTAAGCATTGTTGTGGACTTAGAAAAATTAAAACAAAATATGGTCTATAAAAAAAGGGATATTGAGAGTGAAAATCTGAAAAATCTATATGAAAACTAATAAAAATACAAATTCCAAGTTTATACTACAAAGCTAACTTTATAAGAGGTTTTAAAAATAGGTTCTATTTGACTCAACGTTCCATGATGTACACTTTTATTTAAGTAGGCATGTCAGTTTAAGAACAAATTCTTTTTTACAATGACGGCCTAGGAACAGTGGGCAGAACAACAGATTTTTTACATTGTCAGCTCAGGGATTCGATCTAACAACCTTCTAGTTACTGGCCCAATGCTCTAACCACTAGGCTACCTGCCGCCCCAAGGCACACTAAGGCATTGTTGTCAGAAACGATGGATGCAATTCAATGCATGATTCATATAATTCACCAATACATTTCTTGTTAGTCTAAAAAAATATTACTATCAGGTTGTAAATCACAGCTGGCCTGGTACATTGTTTAATGCACTGTTTCAGTTTCAACTACTAAATATTTGGGACAAAAACGGACGAATGTAACTAAGGCTGGGAATGTCAATTTAATCAAACTATCAAAGGCAATGATCACAAGTCAGTCATAACGTGGCTAATAGGCTATTGTATCTATTTATGTAGCAAGCTAAAAACACAGATCCTAACGTTAGCAAGATAGCTGCTAGGAGGATGTCATGTCATGCCATTGGAAGAGTGGATGAGCAACTGTCACGACTTCCGCCGAAGTTGGTCCCTCTCCTTGTTCGGGCGGTGTTCGGCGGTCGACGTCACCTCTCCTTGTTCGGGCGGTGTTCGGCGGTCGACGTCACCGACCTTCTAGCCATCGCTGATCCATTTTTCAATTTCCATTGGTTTTGTTTTGTCTTCCATCACACCTGGTTCCAATCCCATCAATTACATGTTGTGTATTTAACCCTCTGTTTCCCCTCATGTCCTTGTCGGTGATTGTTTATTGTAAGTATGTGTGTACATCTGTACTGGTGTGCGTCGGGTTATGTTACCCATTGATTTTTATTATTATGTTTTCCGGTGGGTTTTTTGTGAGTAAACTGCGCCGTTGGAAACACAGTTATTTCTTTCCTGTGTCTGACTTCTCTGCCGCCAGTTAAACACCCTTACAGCAACTGACTTTTTCCCCTCATATCGTTCTTCGGTGACTAAAAACAGCTAGAGAGGCAGGTGTAACTTGGTTAGCGAGCAAGAACTTGAACGACTTATATAGTTAGCATCTCTCTTGCATTCGCAGATTCACTCTAGCTATCTACTCTGATTTCAGAGCACTCATCTGAGTGTGCCAGAGTGCAGAACAACTGAATTTACGAATGTGCAACACCTGCTGAATATGACCGGGGTTAGTAAATGTAGGCAAAAACAGTAATAGTTAGTCAAGAACGCTCTGTGTAAACAACTCTGCTACGACAAGTAAATCAAATCAAATTTTATTGGTCACATACACATGGTTAGCAGATGTTAATGCGAGTGTAGCGAAATGCTTGTGCTTCTAGTTCTAACCATGCAGTAATATCTAACAATTTCACAACAACTACCTTATACACACAAGTGTAAAGGAATGAATAAGAATATGTACATATAAATATATGGATGAGCGATGGCCGAACGGTATAGGCAAGATGCAGTAGTTGGTATAGAGTACAGTATATACATATGATATGAGTAATGTAGGGTATGTAAACATTATATAAAGTGGCATTGTTTAAAGTGATTAGTTATACATTTATTACATCCAATTTGTAATTATTAAGTGGCTAGAGATTGAGTCAGTATGTTGGCAGCAGCCACTCAATGTTAGTGATGGCTGTTTAACAGTCTGATGGCCTTGAGATAGAAGCTGTTTTTCAGTCTCTTGGTCCCAGCTTTGATGCACCTGTACTGACCTCGCCTTCTGGATGATAGCGGGGTGAACAGGCAGTGGCTCAGGTGGTTGTTGTCCTTGATGATCTTTCTGGCCTTCCTGTGACATCGGGTGGTGTAGGTGTCCTGGAGGGCAGGTAGTTTGCCCCCGGTGATGCGTTGTGCAGACCTCACTACCCTCTGGAGAGCCTTACAGTTGTGGGCGGAGCAGTTGCCGTACCAGACGGTGATACAGCCCGACAGGATGCTCTCGATTGTGCATCTGTAAAAGTTTGAGTGTTTTTGGTGACAAGCCAAATTTCTTCAGCCTCCTGAGGTTGAAGAGGAGCTGTTGCGCCTTCTTCACCACTCCGTCTGTCTGGGTAGGCCTTTTCAGTTTGTCCGTGATGTGTACGCCAGAGGAACTTAAAACTTTCCACCTTCTCCACTACTGTCCCGTCGATGTGGATAGGGGGTGCTCCCTCTGCTGTTTCCTGACGTCCAAAAAATGGTCAGAGTGAGGTGTTCTCTCATTTCTGTCTGGAAGTAGCTAACGTTAGCTAGCAAGCTAGTCAACTTTAGCCAGTTAGCTTGGGTGCTTGGTTGGGGAAAGCACACATTTGACAGGCAAGCTGCAGAAGGATGAGGAGGCTGAAATTCTCCATCGTTTAGCACTGCAATTTTGACGGCAAACTAGCTGAACAAGTTTGAGAGGATTTATCTAATGTTCCTTTGTTAGATTTTAGCTCATCTTGCTCTGGCTAGGATTAGTTGTTGATCTTGTTGCTGTTGTGCATAACTGAGGGAGAGAGAGCCTACCTTTTGGTTGTTTGATCAATAGGATTCAAGTTCACAAATGTAAGAGGACTCCCGTGGTGTTTAATTATTTGCAGAAATCCATTCAGGTGCATTTTGTGGCTTTTGGCGAATGTATTCTAATGATCTAAAGTTGTTGCTACTGCCTGTAAACACACAGTCCAGTTCAATGATGGCAAATTGTTTGTTTGTATATAGGTCTACTGAATTTCCGATTGGCTATAGCGCACCGGTCTGTGTAGACTCCGGTCCTGGACAAGACAGATGTTTTTTTTGGTCTATTAATTGTACAAACACACAGCCGCTTTCCCACTCTATATTGCAATAGAATTTTCACAAATTCCTTAGTATACATAATTTTAGGAAACGTGAAAATTACCATATCTAAGTGGTCACTAAAATGCTGTCAGTTCTACTTTAAATGCAACAATGTTTCACACGCAAGTTATTTTCAAAGAGACGGCTGACAACAGCAAGTGCACTGCAATAAAAAACAGTTCCACTAACCAGATGATGATCATTTGAAACTTAACTTCTTGTTGAAAGTTATTCTTGAAAAGGGAGAAGCTAACAAATTAACAACATCCTCTTTGATAACAAAAGCTAGCTAGCTAGAGCGTGGGAAAACTCCTGCTTGCTATTTCGCAGTGACCTGTTGGCTTTCAAGAAAGCAGAAGTTACCATACATGTTGTAAAAACGGTCCCACTCATTAATTCAAAATGTGATTGGTCGATTCCACTGTCACTCCAAAATGTTGCCCGAATACATTTGAAAGGCAGATGCCTTTATCTAGCTTCTGATGGCCTAGCCAATGGCTGATTGGCTAGATTTATCTCTCCAGAGACCAGCGAAGAACAATCCTGATTAGATCTCTTTTTTTCTCTTCAGTGTTAAACCTTTGCTTTCCAACAAAAACTGAAGAGATTAAATCATAGAATCTTTGAAGATTATATTATTAAAATCATTATTTTATAAATCCTTAGTCCTTCTCTGAAGGCATAGAAGGTCCATTGTTCCCTGCTGTATTTGGGTTAGTAATAATTTGTAGTGGCTCTATTTTCTGCAGAATGCATCTTTTTCACCATTCTGAATGTTTTAACGAATCCACATGTTGTTCTGAAATATGAACACAGAAATACTGGACATTTTGATCTCTTACTATGGTGGTGATTTGACAACATTACAATCATGGTCTAGAATTGGACTCACATTGTTCTGGTCTCGGTTTTGACTTGGACTGGATTTGCCCCGGTCTTGGATCGTTCTCGCTTTAGTTGGTCTTGAACACAACACTGATATTAATTAATTCATTCATTCATACAGACACTTTCACAATCTGATTTAATCAGTTAAACCAACCAGCTACTGTATATCTGCATCCAGCCACTCTGACAATCAACAGTCAGCTGATTTCATTATCATTCATTAATTAGTCACTGTCAAACTGAATGAGATCAATCATGTTCCCTGAACATATCCTCTCTCCTCCAGACTATTTTAAGTATATAAACATACTATCAACTCCTGAGCTTATAAACACATACACTGACTTAACAAAACATTAGGAACACCAGCTTTTTCCATGACATAGACTGACCAGGTGAATCCCGTTGAAAGCTATGATCCCTTATTGATGTCACTTAAATCCACTTCAATCAGTGTAGCTGAAAAGGAAGACAGGTTAAAGAAGGATTTTTAAGCCTTGAGACAATTGAGACAGATTTTGTATGTGTGCCATTCAGAGGGGAATGGGTAAGTTAAGAGCCTTTGAACGGGGTATGGTAGTAGGAGCCAGGCGCACCGGTTTGTGTCAAGAATTGCAATGCTGCTGGGTTTTTTCAAGAATGGTCCACCACCCAAAGGACATCCAGTCAACTTGACATACATGTGGAAAGAAAGCATTGGAATCAACATGGGCCAGAGTTCATGCTCCGACTAACTGAGGCTGTTCTAAGGGCAAAAGGGGGTGCAACTCAATATTAGGAAGGTCTTTCTAATGTTTTGTACACTCAGTGTATATGTGCAGAGAAATATGACCACAAACTACACTCAAAGGCCAGTTTTTATAAGGTACACCACCCCGTTCCAGAAAAGGGAATGCTCCTACAGACAGTGATTCACGTGGCCGTGTCTTGTTATATAAAGCAGGCAGACAGGCATCGAGGCATTCAGTTACTGTTAGATGTAATGTTGGACAAAACGAGTGACCTAAGCGACTTTGAGCGTGGTATGATCATCGGTGCCAGGCGTGACGGATCCAGTATCTCAGAAACGGCCACCCTCCAGGGCTTTTCACGTATGACCGTGTCTAGGGTTTACCGAAAATGTTGCAACAAACAAAAAACATCCAGTCAGTGGCAGTCTTGTGGGTGAAAACAGCTCGTTGATGAGAGAGGTTGAAGGAAAATGACAAGAATCGTGCAAACTAAGAGGCGGGCCACAAACAGACATAATGGTGCAAAACACCGGTGGTGTGCAGAATGGCACCTTGGAAAGCACAACTCGTCGATCCTTGTTACGGATGGGCTATTGCAGCAGACGACCACACCGGGTTCCACTCCTATGAGGTAAAAAACAAGAAGGAGCGTGTCCAGTGGGCACGCGATCACCAACACTGGACAATTGAGGAGTGGGAACATGACAGCGAGTTCAGTTGACTTGAGTGGCCTGCACAGTCCCCAGACCTCAACCCAATAGAACATCTTTGGGATGAGATGGAATCTGTTCACCTCATGAATGTATCGCCATCCAATCTGCAGCAACTGCCTGATGCCATCGCGTCAACTTCACTGTGGGACGTTTACATCATCTTGTAGAATGCCCCAAAGATCAAATCAAATCAAAATAAAATGTATTTGTCACGTGCGCCGAATACAACAGGTGTAGTAGACCTTACAGTGAAATGCTTACTTACAGGCTCTAACCAATAGTGCAAAAAAGGTATTAGGTGAACAATAAGTAAGTAAAGAAATAAAAACAACAGTAAAATGACAGTGAAAAATAACAGTAGCGAGGCTATATACAGTGCGAGGCTATTAAAGTAGCGAGACTACATGCAGACACCGGTTAGTCGGGCTGATTGAGGTAGTATGTACATGTAGATATGGTTAAAGTGACTATGTATATATGATAAACAGAGAGTAGCAGTAGCGTAAAAGAGGGGACGGCGGGTGGTGGGTGGCGGGACACAATGCAGATAGCCCAGTTAGCCAATGTGTGGGAGCACTGGTTGGTCGGGCCAATTGAGGTAGTATGTACATGAATGTATAGTTAAAGTGACTATGCATTTATGATAAACAGAGAGTAGCAGCAGTGTAAAAGAGGGGGTTGGGGGGGGCATATAATGCAAATAGTCCAGGTAGCCATTTGATTACCTGTTCAGGAGTCTTATGGCTTGGGGGTAAAAACTGTTGAGAAGCCTTTTTGTCCTAGACTTGGCACTCCGGTAACGCTTGCCATGCGGTAGTAGAGAGAACAGTGTATGACTGGGGTGGCTGGGGTCTTTGACAATTTTTAGGGCCTTCCTCTGACACCGCTTGGTGTAGAGGTCCTGGATGGTCCTGGATGGCAGCTTAGCCCCAGTGATGTACTGGGCCGTATGCACTACCCTCTGTAGTGCCTTGCAGTCAGAGGCCGAGCAATTGCCATACCAGGCAGTGATGCAACCAGTCAGGATGCTCTCGATGTTGCAGCTGTAGAACCTTTTGAGGATCTGAGGACCCATGCCACATCCTTTTGGTTTCCTGAGGGGGAATAGGCGTTGTCATGCCCTCTTCACGACTGTCTTGGTGTGTTTAGACCGTTCTAGTTTGTCGGTGATATGGACACCAAGGAACTTGAAGCTCTCAACCTGCTCCACTACAGCCCCGTCGATGAGAATGGGGGCGTGCTCGGTCCTCCTTTTCCTGTAGTCCACAATCATCTCCTTAGTCTTGGTTACGTTGAGGGATAGGTTGTTATTCTGGCACCACCCGGCCAGGTCTCTGACCTCCTCCCTATAGGCTGTCTCATCGTTGTCAGTGATCAGGCCTACCACCGGTGTGTCGTCAGCAAACTTAATGATGGTGTTGGAGTCGTGCTTGGACACGCAGTTGTGGATGAACAGGTAGTACAGGAGTCTAAGCACGCACCCCTGAGGGGCCCCCTTGTTGAAGATCAGCGTGGCAGATGTGTTGTTGCCTAACCCTACCACCTGGGGGCGGCCCGTCAGGAAGTCCACGATCAAGTTGCAGAGGGAGGTGTTTAGTCCCAGGGTCCTTAGCTTAGTGATGACCTTTGTGGGCACAATGGTGTTAAACGCTGAGCTGTAGTCAATGAACAGCATTCTCTCTGAGGTGTTCATTTTGTCCAGGTGGGAAAGGGCCATATACCACACCGCCTCGGGCCTTATTGCTTAATTATATCATAGTGACTTACTATTAGTGGTTCTACGTCTCCCGAGCTATGCCATCTTGCCTGCAATAAAATGTTAACGTTTACATCCAACAACTATTCATCAGATTGTCTCTCTGTCAGGCACGCACCAAACACCTCTTCCTCTTTCTCCACTCATTGTTTTCAAACGAGAGTGCTCTCGTTCTTTTCCTCTCAAATACAGACGACACAAACACCTCTTCCTCTTTCTCCACTCATTGTTTTCACGTCCTGGTCTTCACGTCCTCCACTTCAGATGATACATGGTTGATTTAAATCCACAATGACCCATTATTCATGAAAAACATACCGTACATGTCACGTCCTGACCAGAGTTCTTATGTGTTGTGCTTGTTTTAGTGTTGGTCAGGACGTGAGCTGGGTGGGCATTCTATGTTGTGTGTCTAGTTTGTCTGTTTCTGTGTTCAGCCTAATATGGTTCTCAATCAGAGACAGCTGTCAATCGTTGTCCCTGATTGAGAATCATATATAGGTGGCTTGTTTTGTGTTGGGATTTTGTGTGTTTTCTGTGTCAGTGTTTGTGCCACACGGGACTGTGACGGTTAGTTTGTTTGTTATTTTGTATAGTGTCTTGTTTTCATGTTCATTAAATCATGGAAACCACGCTGCACATTGGTCCTCCGATCCTTCTCGCCTCTCCTCGTCTGAGGAGGAGGACGACTTAGACTGCCGTTACAGAACCACCCACCTAACTCGGACCAAGCAGCGTGGCTACGGGCAGCGACAGCAGCAGCAGCGGCCAGCTACACAGGACTCCTGGACATGGGAGGACATTTTGGAGGGAAAAGGACACTGGGCTCACATTGGAGAATATCGCCGCTCTCGGGAAGAGATGGAGGCAGCTAAAGCCCAGGAGCGGTGGTATGAGGAGGCAGCACGGAAGCGTGGCTGGAAGCCCGTGAAGAAACCCCAAACATTTCTTGGGGGGGGGGGGCTAAAGGGTAGTGTGGCGAAGACAGGTAGGAAACCTGCGCCCACTTCCCATGCTTACCGTGGAGAGCGGGAGTACGGGCAGACACCGTGTTATGCGGAAGAGCGCACGGTGTCTCCTGTACGTGTGCATAGCCCGGTGCGGGTTATTCCACCTCCCCGCACTGGCCGGGCTAGATTGAGCATTGAGCCAAGTGCCATGAAGCCGGCTCAACATATCTGGCCTCCAGTACGTCTCCTCGGGCCGGTGTACATGGCACCAGCCTTACGCATGGTGTCCCCGGTTCGCCAACACAGCCCAGTGCGGGTTATTCCACCTCCCCGCACTGGACGGGCTACGGGGAGCATTCAACCAGGTAAGGTTGGGCAGGCTCGGTGCTCAAGGGAGCCAGTACGCCTGCACGGTCCGGTATATCCGGCGCCACCTTCCCGCCCCAGCCCAGTACCATCAGTGCCTACACCACGCACCAGGCTTCCAGTGCGTCTCCAGAGCCCTGTTCCTCCTCCACGCACTCTCCCTGTGGTGCGTGTCTCCAGCCCAGTACCTCCAGTTCCGGCACCACGCACTAAGCCTCCTGTGCGTCTCCAGAGCCCTGTACGCACTGTTCCTGCTCCCCGCACTAGCCTTGAGGTGCGTGTCTCCAGTCCGGTACCACCAGTTCCCGGCACCACGCATCAGGCCTACTGTGTGCCTCAGCAGGTCAGAGTCGGCCGTCTGCCCAACGCCGCCTGCACTGCTCGTCTGCCTAGCGCCGTCTGAGCTGCCTGCCTGCCCAGCGCCGTCTGAGCCATCCGTCTGCCCAGCGCCATCTGAGCCATCCGTCTGCCCAGCGCCATCTGAGCCATCCGTCTGCCCAGCGCCATCTGAGCCATCCGTCTGCCCAGCGCCTTCAGAGCCGCCCGTCTGTCCCGAGCCATTAGAGCCGTCCGTCAGTCAGGAGCCGCTAGAGCCGTCCGTCAGTCAGGAGCCGCCAGAGCCACCAGCCAGTCAGGAGCTGCCAGAGCCGCCAGCCAGTCAGGAGCTGCCAGAGCCGCCAGCCAGTCATGAGCTGCCCTCCAGTCATGAGCTGCCCTCCAGTCATGAGCTGCCCTCCAGTCATGAGCTGCCTTCCAGTCATGAGCTGCCCTCCAGTCATGAGCTGCCTTCCAGTCATGAGCTGCCTTCCAGTCATGAGCTGCCCTCCAGTCATGAGCTGCCCTCCAGTCATGAGCTGCCCTCCAGTCATGAGCTGCCCCTCAGCCCGGAGCTGCCCCTCAGCCCGGAGCTGCCCCTCAGTCCGGAGCTGACATTCAGTCCGGAGCTGCCCTTCAGTCCGGAGTTGCCCCTCTGTCCTGAGCTACCTCTCTGTCCTGAGCTACCTCTCTGTCCTGAGCTACCTCTCTGTCCTGAGCTACCTCTCTGTCCTGAGATACCTCTCTGTCCTGAGCTGTCTCCTAAATCATGTGGGGGCCTTGGGGAGGATTCCTAGGCCAAGGTCGGGGGCGAGGGTCGCCACTCAAAGGACGCTAAGGAGGAGGACAAAGACAGTGGTGGAGTGGTGTCCTCGTCCTGCGCCGGAGCCGCCACCGCGGACAGATGCCCACCCAGACCCTCCCCTTGAGTTTTAGGGGTGCGTTCGGAGTCCGCACCTCAGGAGGGGGGTACTGTCACGTCCTGACCAGAGTTCTTATGTGTTGTGCTTGTTTTAGTGTTGGTCAGGACGTGAGCTGGGTGGGCATTCTATGTTGTGTGTCTAGTTTGTCTGTTTCTGTGTTCAGCCTAATATGGTTCTCAATCAGAGGCAGCTGTCAATCGTTGTCCCTGATTGAGAATCATATATAGGTGGCTTGTTTTGTGTTGGGATTTTGTGGGTGGTTGTTTTCTGTGTCAGTGTTTGTGCCACACGGGACTGTGACGGTTAGTTTGTTTGTTATTTTGTATAGTGTCTTGTTTTCATGTTCATTAAATCATGGAAACTTACCACGCTGCACATTGGTCCTCCGATCCTTCTCGCCTCTCCTCGTCTGAGGAGGAGGACGACTTAGACTGCCGTTACAGTACATGAGTATGTACAGACATACAGTGCATGCGGAACGTTTTCAGACCCCTTCACTTCTTCCACATTACGTTACAGCCTTATTCTAAAATAGATTCAGTTGTTTTTACCCCTAATTTTTAATCTACATACAATATCCCATAATGACAAAGCAAAACAGGTTTTTAGAAATGTTTGCAAATGCATTAACCTGTTTGGCGTGCAAGCCCGACACCGGTACACTTATGACAACAGCCAGCTCAAAGTGCAGGGCGCGAAATTCAAAAGATATTTTTTTTAAATATTTAACTTTCACACATTAACAAGTCCAAGACACCAGATGAAAGGTACACATCTTGTGAATCAAGCCAACATGTCCGATTTTTAAAATGTTTTACAGGGAAGACACAATATGTAAATCTATTAGCTAACCACGTTAGCAAAAGACACCACTATTTTTACTCCATCCGTTTTTTACTACATCAGTAGCTATCACAAATTCGACCAAATAAAGATATAAATAGCCACTAACCAAGAAACAACCTCATCAGATGACAGTCTGATAACATATTTATTGTATAGCATATGTTTTGTTAGAAAAATTTGCATATTTCAGGTATAAATCATAGTTTACATTGCAGCTACAGTCAGAAATTGCACCGAAAGCAGACAGAAAAATTACAGACACCAACGCCAAATAACTAAATACTCATCATAAAACATTTCTGAAAAATACATAGTGTACAGCAATTGAAAGACAGGCATCTTGTGATTCCAGACAATATTTCCGATTTATCAAGTGTTTTACAGCGAAAACACAATATAGCGTTATATTAGCTTAGCACAATAGCAAACATAACAACAGCATTGATTCAAGGCAAAAATAGCTATAACGTATAAACCACCAAAATATATTAATTGTTTCACTAACCTTCTCAGAATTCTTCAGATGACAGTCCTGTAACATCATATTACACAGTGCATATAGAGTTTGTTCGAAAATGTGCATATTTAGCGGCACAAATTGTGCTTATACAATGAGAATAGTGTCCATAACGTCAAGCAATCTGTCCCGCGCCATCTTGGAAAGCCACCTACTCTAATCGAAAACTATTCATAAACTTGACTAAAAAAATACAGGTTGGACAGCAATTGAAAGACAAATTAGTTCTTAATGCAATCGCCGAATTACATTTTTAAAATTAACCTTACTGCGCAATACAGGCTGCGATAACACAATGCTACACTGCAAGCAATGGCGTTTCATGCATTTGACATTTTTCAACAGAACAATGAATTATCAGCATAAAGACTGCTTACTATTAGCTGAGCTTCCATCAGAATCTTGGGCAAGGTGTCCTTTCTTCAAAACAATCGTCTTTGGGTTGAAAGATGTCCTCTTGTCCGGTCGAATTAGCCGCTAAACGTTAGACGCCAACTGGAGTGGTGTCCAACTCGTGAAAGCGCATGGCAAAGAAATCCCAGAAAATTGCAATAAACTGCTATAAACTGCTATAAGTCGGTTTAAATTAACTACCTTATGATGTCTTTAACACCTATAACGAATAAAAACATGACCGGAGATATAGAAATACTAAAACGAAAGCGTTTGCAGGACGCCATTCTGATGTCTTCATGCGTCAAGCGCACTGTTGAAAAGAACGGTACTTCCTGTTCCACGGTCTAATATAAGGTCCCAGATTGCGCAATCGACTCAATTCAAAGTCTCACCGCTTACTGACATCTAGAGGAAGGCGTATGCAGTGCATGTACCCTCATAGCTTGCATGGGGACTTATAAACTGATCTCAGAACAGGGACCTGGATTTCTGAAATCTCACTCCCTGACAGGAAAAGTGCTGCAGAATGAGTTCTGTTTCACTCAGAGAAATAATTCAAACGGTTTTAGAAACTAGAGAGTGTTTTCTATCCAATAGTAATAATAATATGCATATTGTACGAGCAAGAATTGAGTACGAGGCCTTTTTGAAATGGGCACCTTTTATCTGGCTACTCAATACTGCCCCTTGAGCCCAAAGAGGTTAAAAATATAAAACGGAAATATCACATCAACATAAGTATTCAGACCTTTTACTCAGTACTTTGTTGATGCATCTTTGGAAGCGAATGCAGCCTCAAGTAGCAGCTAACCGATCGCTGCAGCTGTACATAGTCCATCTGTAAATAGCCCACCCATCTACCTACCTCATCCCCATACTGTTTTTATTTACTTTTCTGCTCCTTTGCACACCAGTATCTCTACTTGCACATCATCATCTGCTCATTTATCACTCCAGTGTTATTCTGCTAAATTGTAATTCTTCGCTACCATGGCCTATTTATTGCCTACCTCCTCATGCCTTTCGCACACACTGTATATAGACTTTATTTTTGTTTTCTACTGTGTCATTGACTTGTTTATTGTGTTATTGGCTTGTTTATTGTTTATTCCATGTATAACTCTCTGTTGTTGTCTGTGTCACACTGCTTTGCTTTATCTTGGCCAGGTCGCAGTTGTAAATGAGAACTTGTTCTCAACTAGCCTACCTGGTTAAATAAAGGTGATGATGGTATGATGCTACAAGCTTGGCACACCTATATTTGTGGTGTTCCTATTCTTCTCTGCAGATCCTATCAAGCTCGGTCAGGTTGGATGGGTAGTGTCGCTGTACAGCTTTTTTCAGGTCTCTCCAAATATTTTCGATTGGGTTCAAGTCCTGACTCTGGCTGGGCCACTCTAGGACATTCAGAGACTTTACCCAAAGCCACTCCAAAGCCACTCCTCCTCTTTCCCTCAATCCTGACTAGTCTCCCAGTCCCTGCCGCTGAAAAACATCCCGACAGAATGATTGTGCCACCACCATGCATCACCATAGGGATGGTGCCAGGTTTCCTCCATTCAGGCCAAAGAGTTAAATCTTGGTTTTATCAGACCAGAGAATCTTGAGTCCTCTAGGTGCCTTTTGGCAAACTCCAAGTGGGCTGTCATGTGCCTTTTACTGAGGAGTGGCTTCCATCTGGCCACTCTACTATAAATGCCTGATTGATGGAGTGCTACAGAGATGGTTGTCCTTCTGGAAGGTTCTCTCATCTCCACAGAGGAACTATGGAGCTCTGTCAGACTGACCATCGGGTTCTTGGCCACCTCCCTGACCAAGGCCCTTCTCCCCCGATTGCTCAGTTTGGCCGGGCGGCCAGCTCTAGGAAGAGTATTGGTGATTCCAAATTTCTTCCATCTAAGAGTGATGGAGGCCACTGTGTTCTTGGGGACCTTCGAACCTGATTTGGCTTTGTCATTATGGGGTATTGTGTGTAGATTGATGAGGGAAAACAAATATTTAATCCATTTCAGAACAAGACTGTAACGTAACAAAATGTGGAAAAAGTCAAGGGGTCTAAATACTTTCCGAATGCACTGAATGTATTCAACATTTTTACTGAACACTCTTTTGGCCTGTACAGGAAATTTCCACTTTCACCTTTACTTAGGTACTTCTCTTCTCAGGTAAGTCAAGTAGAGAAGTGTAGATCGAATGAAGGGTGTCATCAGTACAAATAATTGACTTAGCTATTACATCATCATATGATCCTATTGTGGTTGATGTGCAACTGTGAGCAATTCAGCAACATTCAGTCCAATGTATTGCCATAGGATGCTCGTAAAGCTTATATAATGTGTAGCAGAAAGAGCAAAGTTGATCCTCAAGGGAGTTTTTGCTCTTGTTGTTGTCACTGATCTCTGAAACTAGAATGCTGCAGTAGTAGTATTAGTATTACTACTTAGTAATATTAGTAGTAGTGACTTTAGTAGCAACAGGGTTCTCAAAGGATCCGGATAAAGGACAAACACACACACACACACACACACACACACACACACACACACACACACACACACACACACACACACACACACACACAGTAGCCTGTAGATAACATGAAGGGTGTTATTGGAAATCGCTTATGATGTTGCTGAAGCTTATGTACAACTGTGAGATACTCAGCAACACTCAGTTATGGTCAAACTGGATCCCATGCGCAACAGAAGAGCACATTAGCCCTATAACTCTAAGCCAAAACAGTTGTAACACACACACACACACATACTGAAAGAACAGCTCCACCCTCTGTCCATCTTGACAAATGACACCAATGTAAAATCTGTAATACAAGTACCATGGTTGTTAGATAATGTAAGCCTTTATTGAATACATGTAGATCCCAGTAGAACCTACCTCTTTAGACTTTAGACATTGCACATGTTAACGTTCCCTCATCAAGATAAATTACATCAAGGACAGGTATTTAGTAAATGGTTTAACACACACCTCTATCTATGTATTGTCTATAGCAGGGCTATTCCAACCTGGGCCTAAAGGACTAGTAACTGCAGCACTGCTGGTTTTCATCCCTCCCCTCTGATCAGGGACTGATTCAGTGGATTCTCTGGCCAATCTAACGCATGCTTGTTCTTTCAGGGTCTAGACTGGGTTACTGTAAAGCACAAATGTTTTTGGAAAAAGTACAGATAAACTTGAATTATTGAATGATCGGTGAGAAGAAGGAGAGAGAGAAGGGGAGAAGAGAAACCTAGCAGTACTGTGGATGGACCTGGAGGGCCTGGAGTTGAGGTGTCCTGGTCTATAACATGTCTGTAGCTACGTATAGTACAGTCATCTCACCACTGGCATGCCTGTCACAACTACCCAGAAGTCAACTCAGAAGAAGGGACAGACACCTGCCCACAGAACAACCTGACAACAAGGACCTCACCAGAATGATACATTCACCTTTGACCCAGATTAACATAGCAGCTCCTCTACAGAAGAACAGCAGCAGGGATGTAGTGGAGCGGAAACAAACGTTAAAAAAGTGTTTATTATGTTGTTAGCACACCTGGCTATTACATCAACTAGCATGGTTAGCATTAGAGCTTACGTTACTCGATCCTCTACGCCTGTCATCTCGGCCGGCATTCAACGTATAGCCACCTTTGTATATTTTTTACCACTACATCCCTGTAAGCAGAGACACAAAAACAGCACAGCAACATAAATACTTTAGTAGCACACGTGCAAAGTTTCCTATTTTAACAGAGGTGTAGTTTTAGGGCTCTATTCAATCAGATCCGCATAGCGGTTGTTCTGGCGGAGGCGGAACTGCGTTAGAGCTGTCAAATCCACAAGCGGCTCCTGGCATTATACCTAAAGCGGACATTGCCATCGCATTAACGTAAATCCTATGCAGCCTTGTTTACAAGTTGGAACACAGGAATTTGAGATGTAATCTACACATCAATTAGGCTGACAGAAATCCTAATTTTGATTTCATGATTTTTCATTCTGAGCATAATTATTTCTGTATAGCCTATACTTTCTCGTTCGGAACTTCCAACTCTTTGTGACAATGATCGCAAAAGAGCAGCTGCTCACAGATTTGCTGCTGCCAAAACATCCACTATGCTGGTGTCTGCTGTCTCCAGTTAATGCTGATCTGATTGAATCTAGGCCTTAGAGTTTGTTTCACACAGAGTGATGTGAGGAGGGATAGATGGCTGCAAATTATGCAGTTGGACAAGCTGACAGACACAGAAACTCATTAACAAACCAATCAGACACCTCAGTGAGTCAAATCAACTCATCAATATCGACCCCAACCCATGGTTGAAAAACTAAAAACTTTTGAACGTATACATTAGAATAAACACACACGCACACCCGATATCATACACACACACACATGCACACACATATTGTACATCTACACAAACTATCCATTCCTGGTCAAAAGCAAAAGCATGCACTGCAGTAATGCCAATATCCTACTGCAGTTTCCCCACAAACTAGACATTTAGATAATCGTATGGATACCTAGAAAGTAATCCATGTAAACAAGTAAAATGGGTGAAATATCCCTTTAACATGACAAGCCGGAATCCTTCATTGACGCTTCTCTAGTTCGGATTCTGTCCTTACAGAATCAATATTTTGTAACATAGTAAAACTATGGCACCTAGGCTGACTAAAGTACGTATCTTATCACCTAACTTGTATTCACATCAGACCCGTAGCACTGAGGGTAGCAGCAATATGTACCTTTGATAAAACTCAGGCTACGTTTACAATCAACCTGGTCTCAGAGCATTTCGTATGATTCTGTACGTAAATCTGAAAACACTATGTTACGTTTCGTATGGTATGTATTAATTTGTGGATGACCATCACCCATTTCATATGATATGTTACGAATTATAGCTAGCTGGCTAACATTAGCTAGGCTAGGAGTTAGGGTTGGGTGTTAGGGTTAAGTTTAGGGGTTAGGTTAATGGGTTAAGGTATCAGGGATCAAGGTAAGACCCAGATGCAGACTGTCGAAGTAACACTGTTTATTGTGGCAACAGAGGCAGACAAAGACAGGTCAAGGTTGGCATGGGTCGGAAATCCAGGGTAAGGCAAAGGTACAGGACGGTAGGCGGACTCTGGGTCAGGCAGAGAGGTTTAGGAGGGCGGGTACAGGGTCAGGACAGGCAATGGTCAAAACCGTTGTTAGATATTACTGCTCGGTCGGAACTAGAAGCACAAGCATTTCGCTACACTCGCATTAACATCTGCTAACCATGTGTATGCGACCAATAAAATTTGATTTGATTTGATTTAGCAAAGAGAGGCTGGGAAACGATAGGAGCTGACAGGAAAAACCGCTGGTAAGCTTGAACGAACAAGACGAACTGGTAACAATCAGACAGAGAACACAGGTATAAATACACAGGGGATAATAGGGAAGATGGACGACACCTGGAGGGAGGTGGAGACAAGCACAAGGACAGGTGAAACAGAACAGAAACAGGGCATGACATAAGGTTAGGGTTAGGGGAAGGGTTAGCTAACATGCAAAAGAATTGCGAAGTAGCTAAAGAATACTAAGTAGTTGAAAAGTTGCTAATTAGCAAAAGTTGTCCGTAATGAGATTCAAACTCGCAACGTTTGGGTTTCTAGACGTTTGTGTTATACGCCAACCCATCCACCCCGATCAACCATTCTACTTTAGTTTTTGCCTTAAGTAACCATCGGTCTTATGTAACCCTACCAAACGTGACATATCATATCAAATCAACATATCATACTAATTTGAGTGTCCCGGATTTACGTTTACCATGTTAGGTCTAGTCAATGAGACCAGGCTGTTACAATGGCTTTTTCATATATCATCCCATTAAAGTCCACCTGCTTTCTGCTTAAACACATAGTTTAATGTTATACCAACTCAGCAACAAATAACCTAAACACGCATAAGCAGATATTACTTTTCTGTTTATGGATTTAAATTAGGTCACACACCAAGATGGTGAAACTGACAAGCTAGCTCACAGGAGATTGCCCATATATCACACACACCCGCAGACACACAAACACACACACAGACACACACACACACACACACACACACTAGAGCGAAGAAGAGAAGAACTACATACTAGAGCGATTTCCAGCAGAGTTTCATAAGAGAGAAAGGTTGGAGGGAACGAGGCACGACATTTGAGAAAGGCCATCGAGTTTTGTAGAGGGTAAGCTACCGTATGAGACAAGCAGCATGGCAGAGAGAGAGAAAGACAGAGGGATGGAGAGAGAATCACAACAGAAAGAAACAGAGAGAGCAAGGTAAGGAGAGAGAGACAACGTAAGAAAGATAAATGGAAAGACAGAGAGAGTGAGAGAGAGAGCGAGAGAGAGAGAGAGAGATGTAGGGATACAGGTAAAGACAAAGAAAGAGTTAAACAGATACAAAGAAACAAAGAAACGGGGAAGAGCTATCGCTAGCAGCTCAGAGGTTTCTTACTGAATAAATTCCTTTTGACAGAGACCCACAGCAACAGAGAACAAAGCCCTAAGCTGTCCCACACACACACACACACACACACACACACACACACACACACACACACACACACACACACACACACACACACACACACACAAACACACAGTTTTCTTTAGAAATGTAGCTGCTTAATTTCCTGTAACTTTTGACGACACTAAAAGCTATTTCTTACTATTTCTATTTTACTATGGCCATGTTTTTCTTGCAATTGGAGCTGGGGGTGCAAAAGGCTTGAACATACATCATGAATAACTGACTACTTTGAAAGTAGAAATCACGCCCCACTCTGAAGTGTACAGCACTTCTTGGCATTTTGGTTTGAAGTACAAGATAGCACAGCAGCGACACAATAAATAACATTATTACATTATTGATAGACAAATTAATAAATAAACAAGCAAACAAATGATGGCCCATATTTTACAGTAAAATCTGAACTGAAGACAGAGTACAGTCTGTGAGTGGTTGGTGGTAAAGCCTTTTACACACATGTGTTCTGTGTGGCGCCTGTGTAGGGCAACCATTGGTGTTTCTCTATTACCTTATTTGAACATGCTGTAATAAGGCCTACATAACACTGTCTTAAAACAAAGACAGTACATGTCAGCTTATGACGGACTTTGTACTGTTACGGCGTGTACTATTGTTTAGCTTAGCTAATTGGCTAAGCATGAAGCTGGCCAGATAGCATACTTGAATACCAGCCCAGATATGTAGTCCTTATGACAGCATGTTCAACAAAAGCCTAACCGGCACATGAGTGAAGGCTGCTGGGTAGTGTAGTTCTACATCAGGACATTGCCGCGTGTGTCAGGCAGCCGTAGCCCCACCAGTCCTCCTCCCACCAGTACAGTCGACGCCAGCAGGATGGGGATGGCCTTAGTGATGCCAACCAGAGAGCCGAAGATCAGGTTCCCCAGCACCGCTGCCAGCTTACACATGGCATTACAGAAGCCAAAGCCTGTACCCCTGGAGAGGAGAGGAGGAGAGAGTCAGGGTACATGTGTCTCTCTCTGTGTGTGTGTGTGTGTGTGTGTGTGTGTGTGTGTGTGTGTGCGTGCGTGCGTGCGTGCGTGCGTGCGTGCGTGCGTGCGTGCGTGCGTGCGTGCGTGCGTGCGTGCGTGCGTGCGTGCGTGCGTGCGTGCGTGCGTGCGTGCGTGCGTGCGTGCGTGCGTGCGTGATCTATCCACCTCCTGTCTGTAGGGTAAAGCTCAGCAGTGACTACATCCAGGGAGTTCCAGGCTGATATACTGAGGCCGTTATAGAGACACAGCATGAAGATCATCATAGACTCACTGGTACCAAACCACAGGAAGAAACAACTGATGCCTGACAGCACCATGGAGCCCCCTGAAGGACAAAACATGCTATTACACACAAGATCACAAAAACACGAGATGTCATTTGATAACACATTACAAATACATACTCTTTTTGGTGATGATTGTTTTTCTTCATTTCACAGCAAGGTCAAACTCCAGTGGGGTAGTCATGCAATTGAAACTCTGTCTGAATTCCAAAGACATACTCTGTATGCAGTAGAATTTCAAAAACGTGTACAATTGAAACACTCCTACCCAGCATGCTCAGGCGCCCTATCTTGTCCATGAGGAGGGCGGAGACTATGTTGCCGGGCAACACGGCGAGTGTCCCCAGGAAGTTGACAAAGTAGACCCAGTAGGCGCTGTAGTCGTCGTCGAAAGTCATCTGACAGCCCGTTTTGTTGTGATGAAATGAACTGTTGATCACCCTCGACCCAACCAGCTTAGAATCGTCAATATCTGGAGAGAAAGACATGGAGACGAACAGAGAATGAAGAGTACTAATTTGACTCCTTTCTGTGCTTTTTGTCTGGCAGGTAGATTTTGTTGCTGTGGTTGAACCCGCTGTGGTTGAACCCGCGGCAGGTAGCCTAGCGGGTAGGAGCATTGGTCCAGTAACTGAACGGTTGCTGGATCGAATCCCCGAGCTGACAAGGTAAAGATCTGACGTTCTGCCCCTGAGCAAGGCAGTTAACCCACTGTTCCCCGGATGCTGAAGACGTGGATGTCGATTAAGGCAGCCCCCCCGCACCTCACTGATTCAAACGGGTTGAGTCAAATGCGGAGGACACATTTCAGTTGAATGCATTCAGTTGTACAACTGACTAGGTATCCCCTTTTCATAAGGAAAGACAGT